>NC_092719.1:86292828-86541002 GCF_047496885.1 Scyliorhinus torazame
TGATTGGTATGTGATGAAATTGATTTTTCTGTGACTCCATGTGCTGTGTAAGTTGACAGTATGTGGAGATATGGGTGCGATCTACCAGCCACGTTGTGCCCGAATGGGAGTAGTACGCAGCCAGTAAATGCAGCGCAAGGCCTCTCCCTGGCTTCCCGACAGCCAGTATGCCTTGTGAGATCTACCCAGATGTCGTGAGTGGTCGCGATCAGGATCCCGCCCACAATGGGCCGGACCAAGCCTCGTATGCCTAAGTAGGTTTAAAACCCACTTAGGCGTGTTGACCCGGGATCTAGCGGGCTCCTGGCATCTCCTGGCCTCCCCAGGGAGACTCTAGCTGGGCGCCATTCAGTACTGCTCCACACAAATGTGGGCCAGGCAGGACAGCACCCAGGGATCTCCCAGGCCATCGGAGGCCCCTGAATGGTCAGAGTCAGGACAGGGTGGCTCCATGGCTCCCCCCCCTTGAATGTGGGCATCTTGGCACTGGCACCTTGACACCTTGGCACTGCCACCCTGGCACTGCCAAGGTGCCCGGGTGGCACCGCAAAGCCGGCAGGAGCACTGCCAGGGTGCCTGTTGATAGGGTGGCATGCCCAAGGTTCAGGGTGTGTTTTACCGCAGTTTGTTTGTTCATTCACATATATGTAATATGAACCCTGATGTTAGAATGTAAGATCGATATTGTAAATTATTTTATCTTTATGACTTTTTATAGTAAAGTTTCATTTAGTTTGTTGAAGACCCTTCGAATCTTGTGGATTTCTTCACTGTCTTGAATCTCAAACTTTGTCTCCTTTAGACAAAACATTATAGGTCCCTAACTGGATCTCACCAACCACTGGGGGCCCTAGTCTAGGATCACAACAGGTATCATCTCTTTAGGAGGGAGATTGGATTAAAACTGAACTACAGTTAACAATGTATATTAATCTGTTTCTAATAGGTGGAACAATTCAACCTGGTGGGACTGTCATTTCATGTGATGATCTTGTGATATTAGCAGAAGCAATGTTTGCTTACACCTGTACCCCTCTGGAGGTATGTTTTAAAGATTTTGAGAATTAGATCTTCAAATTAGGACATTGGTTTATTGCAGCACAGCATCAATGATTTGGTTTGTTGCTATATTTGAAATCTTAAAGGACCACATAAACTTCCAACAGGGAAAGAGAAGCATTAAAATCCACACTAAGAACAGGAAAATGCTGCAACGACTCAGCAAATATGGCAGAGTTAGCAGGTGGAATTTACTGGTCATGGCAGTGTGCCTGTCCACCAGCTAGAGAGCTGGTGGCAACTCCATCATGGCTATTTTAGGAGCAGCAAAGGAATCTATTCCCAATTAACCACTCTGCTGATTATGGGCTGCTGTTGGGGCTCTCAGGTCCTGCAGGAGAGATCCCCACAGGATTTTCTTTCACAGGGTGGCTTTCCCAACTTCAAGAGGTGCTAGACAATCAGAGGCTGACAGCCTTCCAGTATCGGCAACACTATCGGCCACTTCCGGTACTGCAACTGACCCAAGGTGGAGGATTGCGACTAGAGCCTCTGGAATGCAGGTAAGGGAGGTGGGAATGCAGGTAAGGGAGGTGGGATTGTAGGGGCTTGTTAAAGGTATCCCGGCGAGAGAATAAGTGGTGACTTAGTTGTAGATTCTCCGACAAGAGTTCATAAGTTCATAAGATATTGGAGCAGAATTAGGCCATTTGACCCATCGAGTCTGCCCTGCCATTCTATCATGGCTGATATGTTCCTCATCTGCTACCTACAATGTTACTGGATTGCAAAATCAGCCAGAGCATTTCCTCTCTAGAATACATGACCTAGGAGCAGGAGTAGGCAATTTAGCCTCCCGAGCCTAACACCCATATGTTATCATGGCTGATCACATCCTAGCCTCAACTCAACCGTCCTGTCCATTCTCCATATCTCTTCAACCCATTACCAATTAAAAACCTGTCGACCTCCTCCTCAAATTTACTCACTGTCCTTGCATCCACCGCAGTGTTGCTATATTTATTTGGTTATAAATATGGCGGTCAATGTGGTTGCCTTCCTTAATCCTAATTATGTTTACTTTCAGAGTCGCCAGGTATCTCTCGATACTGCCACAATGTTCAAACCCGAATACCAATCAAAGAGCCAATACACCAGCTAGTTAGTTCAAAGTCAATACTATTTATTTACACACACAATAAGATCTACTCATGCACAACAGTATTACAAACTAAACTATCTCTAACGCTAACGCCTATACTTAACTTTGGGTGCCCATTTAGTCGGAGGAACAATGGCCGTTTTTTGAATCTGAGGCTGTTGGGTTCGAAGAGATACAGGAGAACAGCTAAGGTCTTCCGTCTGGTAGCGAGCGTTGACCTTGAACTTACTTGCTTCTGGTGATGCTGGTGGATGGGTCTCTCCGCTTGAGACCCAAATCCAGAGAGCAAATCTCTCCTGGGGGTTCCTTCTTATACTTGGAGGGGCTTTGTGTGCTTTGAGGCGGGCCTTAAACTTGGTACCAATTAATTGGGCAGCTTCTCGATCATTGTTATCAATCTTAACCAATAAAGGGGTGGGTGCCCTGATGGCTGGGCGTGTCTTAGGTGGCTGTTGGCCTTGCTTTGTTTGTGTCTTTCGGTTGGGGTACTGGCGCCGGGATGTCTGCGACAGTATCAACTACCTGAGTGTTAGTCCTTTGTTCCTCGGAGATGGGCCATTGCTATAACCTGCCTGCTTACCATTGGCTGGGGACTAATGACAATCCCACAATCCTGTGAGAGTATGAGCTTCCCCAATGAGGGGGGCGGAGAAACCATGAGTAAACTCCATGTATGAATAAAGCTGTCCAGTTTGGAACCAGCAGGAAGGAGTGTGCAGCAAGGGAAGTTGCTGCTGCTGTTATATATATATATATATATGTTCTTGTAAATAAATGTTATTACTTTGTCTCCTTAAAACTCGTGCTGGATTCTTCGTGGCCCTTACAAAAGCCATCAATATGTTAATCGACCCAGAGTTTCAATTCCGTCTGGGAACTGCTTCCCAAATATTTCCTCAAATCTGTTTTAAATCTGCTACCTCTTATTCTAAGATTATGACCTCTCATATTAGAATTCATCCACGTCTACTTTATCCATATCTTTTAGCATCTTGTATACCTCTTCCCTCATTCTTCAAATCTGTTCAATCTCTCCTCATACGACAAGCCCTCATTTCTGGACTTAATCTAGTGAACCTCCTCTGAACCGCTTCCAATGCCACTACATCTTTCCTCAAATAAGGGGACCAAAATTGTGAACAATACTCTCCCCATTTAGATAATAAGTTGCTTTTCAACCAAAATGCATGACCTCACACTTATCCATGTTAAACTCCGTCTGCCACATTTTGACTCACTCTCCTAACCTATCTATATCCATTTGTAAGATTCTTATTTCCTCATTGCAACTTATTATCCCACCAAACATCCTCCCCATATCCACCCTGTCAATGGTCGGCAAAGGCTTGGAGGGCCGAAGGGCTTGTTCCTGTGCTGTACTTTTATTTGTTCTTTGTAGTCTATGAAACCTTCTCTGAACTCCTAATGCATTCACATCTTTCCTTAAATAAGGAGACCAATATTGTGCACAGAACACCAGATTTTGTTATCAATGTCCTGTACAACTGAAGCATATCCTTTTTTAGTGAACCACAGATGATGGGCTTCCCCCTTGGAATTTTACTTTCTGATTAGAATGTGTGTATTCTGAAATATCCCTTTAAATGTCTTCCACTGAACTTCCTTGATCTATCCCTTCAACAAACAAAGAACAAAGAACAAGACAGCAGAGGAACAGGCCCTTCGGCCCTACAAGCCTGTACCGGTCATGATACCAACCTTGGCCAAAACCTTCAGTACTTCCTAATATCGTATCCCTCTGTGCCCATCCTATCCATGTATTTGTTGAGATGCCTTTTGAACGCTGTTAATGTATCTGTTTCCACAACATCCCCTGGCAGCCCTTTCCTGGCACTCACCACCCGCTGTGTAAAAAACCTGCCTCGCACATCTCCTCTAAACTTTGCCCCACGGAGCTTAAACCTATGCCCCCTAGTGACTGACCCTTCCACCATTGGAAAGAGTGCCTGACCATCCACTTTATCCATGCCCCTCATATTCTTGTAGATCTCTATCCGGTCACCCCTCAACCTCCGTCGTTCGAATGAAAACAGTTCAAGCCTATTCAGCCTCTGCACATAGCCAACACCCTCCAGACCAGGCAATATCCTGGTAAACCTTCTCTGCACCCTCTCCAAAGCCTCCACATCCTTCTGGTAGTGTGGCAACCAGAATTGTGCGCAATATTTGAAGTGCGGCCTTATCAAGGTTCTATACAACTGTAGCATGACTTGCCAGTTTTTATACTCGATGCCTCGTCCAATGACGGGATGCATTTCATATGCTTTCTTGACTACCTTGTCCACTTGTGTTGCCACTTTTTAGGATCTGTGGACATGTACACCCAGATCTCTCTGACTTTCTTTATGCCTAAGAGTTTTGCCATTTACTGTATATTTTCCCTTCATGTTAGACCTACCAAAATGCATTACCCCACATTTGTCAGAATTAAACTCCATTTGCCATTTCTCTGCCCAAGTCTCCAACCTATCTATGCCCTGCTTACCTTCTGACAATCCTCAACACTATCTGCCACTCCACCAACCTTGGGGCCATCTGCAAACTTACTAATCAGACCAGCTACATTTTCCTCTAAATCAGCCAGGGTTCCCAAACTTTTTGAGCCGTGGAACCACCAGTGACTTCCCAAGTGCATCAGGGAACCCCAAGCATTCTCATAATGTCGACATCCCTTCAGTTGATGAGAAATAGGTGCGAATACAGTAATCAACCGTAAACAAGTCTTTTCTAGCTAATTCTATGCATATATTCGGAATTAGGAAGAAGCACACAGTCACAAATACATTCTCCAGCTACATGACCCATCACATGAAGCCCTGGCCAAATTACCTTCCTATGGCCCCTTAACATTAGCCGCTGGATGTAGTATCCACTACTTTTTACCAAAAAAATTAAGTCTCTCCTTTGGTCGTTTTTAATGGGCAAGTGATGCTGGAACGCGAGTACTCATATCGGGCACATGCACCTCTGTTTCCCTCTCTGACATGCACACATCTTCCTCTCTCTCAAACACACGCGCACACACATCTCCCTCTCACGCACACATCTCCCTCTCACATATGAAAACACACGCACTGCACGTCTCCCTCTCTCCCACACATGTGCATCTCCCTCACTCTTTCAATCGCACACGTCCCCCTCTCACTCACACACAGTCAACTCCTCTCTCACACACTCAACCCCTCTCTCACACACACTCACACCCTCACACACACGGTCCCCTGTCTCACGCACAGTCACCTTCTCTCACACACACTCTCCCCCTCACACACACTCACCCCCTCTCTCACACACACTCACCGCCTCTCTCATATATGCTCACGCTCCACTCACACACACTCACGCTCCTCTCTTACACACACTCACGCTCCTCTCTTACACACACTCACTCCATCTCTCACACCCACTC
Organism: Scyliorhinus torazame; assembly: GCF_047496885.1. Taxonomy (NCBI): domain Eukaryota; kingdom Metazoa; phylum Chordata; class Chondrichthyes; order Carcharhiniformes; family Scyliorhinidae; genus Scyliorhinus; species Scyliorhinus torazame. Next base: position 86,298,420 of record NC_092719.1, read on the forward strand.
ACCCCATTTCTCTCACACACCTTTCTCACAAGATTCCCTCGGCCCGTTCTAACCTCCCATTATGGCGCACGCTCAGAGGCCCACTCCAACCCACGTTCCAAGGTCCCCCTGCTCCAACCTCTTGCTCTGCTCCCCAGCCTAACCCCTCCCCAACCCCACCAAGCCTGCTCTACCCTTCCCTCCAAGGCCCACATTTCTCCCCCCACATCAGGCACGTGCACTCCAAATTCCATTCTGAGGCCCTCTTTTCCCATCCCTCCAATGTCCACCCTCGTCAATTCAGGGGATGGAGTCTGGAGAAGCAGCTCTGCAGCATTTTAAAAACTTTTGAAATGTATCAGTCTCTCCACGAATCTGCTGGGAGGCTCCCATGGACTTCCTGGATTCCATGTACCCAGTTTGGGAACCCATGCCATAAGTATATTTGCCAGTTCACTCTAGCTAGCTCATTTTTCATGCCTTCATTATTGCAACTCTACTTTCATGGCCTCATAATTGTATGTTGAGGACGTTATGGAGTAGTTAAGATTGGTGGAGAGAAGGTGAGTTGAGAGGTGTATTTGTGAGGTCATTACACCTCTTTCTATATTGAACCCAGATCCTGGAGTGATTCTGGTGCACTAACCCTAGCAATCACCCCTGTTCTCGTCTACCATGCAGAGGTCCTGGGATGCCTCTAGAGGGGCTGGCGAAGTCTACTTCCTTCCTGGCCCTCATATCTTGATTTAGGATATCCAGGAAGGCATCAGGAAAACGGGGATCAAACCTGTGACTCATCGCTACCACGTGCACATCTTTCACAGTAATTTAGTAAGAAATGCAACTTTGCTTTATGGGGTGCCATGTCGATTTGGATTGGTTGATAGAAAGTGAAAACTCGCCGGTTGCGGCGATGTCCAGCTAAGCCGCACGTTTCGGCGGCTCCAGCTCAAACGGACCTTCGGGCTCTTTTAAGAGCCCCAGCGGGGAATTTTTTCAAGACGAAACCCGGTGTGGGGTGAGATAACAGGGAGTCCCCCCCCAACGAAAGAGAAAAATATCGGCGGCAGCGGTTACATCGCGAAGAATCCTCGAGGATAGGGACAGGAGGAAAAAAGGAGCAAGATGGCGGCGGAGAAAGCCCAGGCGACATGGGGGCCCGACCAAGACGAATTTTTAAGATGGTGTGTGGAGCTACTTAAGAAGGAGGTGCTGACCCCGATGCTACAGGCAATTGAGGGGCTTAAGGAGGCACAAAAGACCCAGGAGACGGAGCTCCGCGTGGTGGAGCAGAAGGTGATGGACAACGAAGACGAGATCCTGGGCCTGGCGGTCAAAACGCAGACGCACGAGGCGCTCCACAAAAAGTGCATTGAAAGGATTGAAGCCCTAGAAAATAGAGCACGGAGAAAGAACCTTTGGATCCTGGGTCTCCCCGAGGGAGTGGAAGGAGCGGACTGCGGGGCTTACGTGAGCACGATGCTAAGCTTGCTGATGGGAGCTGAGGCCCCCTCGGGACCCCTTGGAAGTGGAAGGGGCTCATCGGGTCCCTGCGAGGAGACCAAAGGCGGGAGAACCACCTTGGGCGACAATCGTGCAATTTCATCACTTCAATGACAGAGAAGTGGTTCTGAGATGGGCCAAAAAGGTACAAAGTAGTAGATGGGAGAATGCGGTGGTACGGGTGTACCAGGATTGGAGTGCGGAGGTGGCGAGAAGGAGGGCGAGTTTTAATCGAGCCAAGGAGGTGCTACACAAGAAGAAGGTGAAGTTCGGGATGCTGCAGCCGGCGCGACTATTGGTCACGTACCAGGAGAGACATCACTACTTCGAAACGGCGGAAGAAGCATGGACCTTTATTAAAAACGAGAAACTGGATCGGAACTGAGGGACTGATGTTAGAGGGGAAATGACACTGTCGATGTATATAGGGATGTAAATTGGGAAGGGGGGGACACTAAGAAATGTGGGCGCCGGTGGGGGGAAAGAAGAGACATAGGCGGGGGATGGGGAATGGGAGTGGGGCGGTAGAGGGAGCTGCGCCACAAGGGGCGGGACAACTATAGAGAATACGGGGCTTACTGTCCTTGTTCCCGTGCCAGAAAGGTGATGGCGGGAAGATAGGCGCAAGGTAGATGGGAGCTCCCCACACGGGGGGGTCAAGGAGTGAGCGGGAGAAGCCGGGGTCAGTTGAAGTCAGCTGACTTTCGGAAGTAATATGGAGGGAGCAATCACGCTAGATAGGGATCTAGCCGGGGGGGGGGGGGATAACTGGGTTGCTGCTGCAGAAATCAAAGAGGAACTGGTTAAAGAAAGGGTGGTCGGGGCTGGAATGCGCCACCTGGGGAACGGGTGGGAGCGCGGAACCGGGACGTGGGACTGGCCTAGAGAGGGTGATGGCTAGTCGACACGGGAAGGGGGCAGGTAGCCCCCAAGTGCGACTGATCACGTGGAACGTGAGAGGCCTAAATGGACCGATTAAAAGGGCCCGAGTCCGAGTGTTCGCGCACTTGAGGGGACTGAGGGCAGACGTGGCTATGCTTCAGGAGACGCACCTGAAGGTGGCGGACCAAGTTAGGTTAAGGAAAGGATGGGTGGGACAGGTGTTCCACTCAGGGCTGGATGCAAAGAATAGAGGGGTGGCCATACTGGTGGGGAAATGGGTATCATTCGAAGCTAGTAGCATTGTAGCAGATAGCGGAGGCAGATATGTGATGGTGAATGGCAGACTGGAGGGAACGGAGGTCATGTTGGTTAACGTATATGCCCCGAATTGGGATGATGCGGGATTCATGAAGCGGATGCTGGGACGTATCCTGGACCTGGAGGTAGGAAACCTGATAATGGGGAGAGACTTCAACACCGTGTTGGACCCAGGGTTAGAGAGATCTAGATCTAGGACCGGAAGAAGGCCGGCAGCGGCCAAGGTGCTTAAGGGGTTTATGGACCAAATGGGGGGAGTGGATCCATGGCGATTTGTTAGGCCGAAGGCCAAGGAGTTCTCCTTCTTCTCCCATGTTCACAAGGTGTATTCCCGGATAGATTTCTTTGTTTTGGGAAGGTCGCTGATCTCGAGGGTGGAAGAAACTGAGTATTCAGCCATAGCTGTCTCAGATCATGCTCCACATTGGGTGGACCTGGAACTAGGAGAGGAGAGGGAGCAGCGTGCACTCTGGCGATTAGATGTGGGATTGCTGGCGGATGAGGGAGTCTGTGGAAGGGTGTGGGGGTGTATCGAGAGATACCTGGAGGCCAATGACGACGGGGAGGTCCGAGTGGGAGTAGTATGGGAAGCATTAAAGGCGGTGGTCAGAGGAGAGCTGATCTCCATCAGGGCCCACAAAGGGAAAATAGAGGCCAAGGAAAGGGAAAGATTACTGGGGGAGATTTTAGGGGGAGATTTTAAGGGTAGATAAAGAATACGCGGAGGCCCCGGAGGAAGGACTATACAGGGTGAGACGACGACTCCAGACGGAGTTCGACCTTCTGACCACTAGGAGGGCGGAGGCGCAGTGGAGGAAGGCACAGGGGATGAGATATGAATATGGGGAAAAGGCTAGTCGCCTGTTGGCCCACCAGCTGCGAAAGAGGACAGCGGCGAGGGAGATAGGGGGAATTAGAGATGAAAAGGGAGCTACGGTGCGGAGAGCAGGGAAGATAAACGAGGTGTTTAAGACCTTTTACGAAAGACTTTATAGGTCCCAACCCCTGGAGGGAAAAGAGGAGATGCGGCAGTTTTTGGACCAATTAAGGTTCCCGAGGGTGGAGGAGCAGGAGGTGGAAGGCCTGGGGGCACCAATTGGGGTGGACGAGGTTACCAAGGGGCTGGGGAACATGCAGGCAGGGGAGGCCCCGGGACCAGATGGGTTCCCGGTGGAATTTTATCGAAAATATGTGGACTTGCTGGCCCCGCTGTTGGTAAGGACTTTTAACGAGGCCAATGTCGGAGGCGACGATATCGCTAATTTTGAAGCGGGATAAAGATCCGCTGCAGTGCGGGTCCTATAGGCCTATCTCACTGCTAAATGTGGACGCCAAATTGCTAGCAAAGGTGCTGGCAACGAGGATAGAGGATTGTGTCCCGGGGGTGGTGCACGAAGACCAGACAGGATTCGTAAAGGGGAGACAACTAAATGTCAACGTGCGACGGCTATTAGGGGTGATAATGATGCCCCCAGTAGAGGGGGAGGCAGAGATAGTGGCGGCAATGGATGCAGAGAAGGCATTTGATAGGGTGGAGTGGGAGTATCTATGGGAGGTGCTGAGGAGGTTCGGGTTCGGGGACGGGTTTGTTAGCTGGGTCAAACTCCTCTATGGGGCCCCAACGGCAAGTGTGGTCACGGGTCGGCAAAGATCGGAGTATTTTCGACTATACAGGGGAACAAGACAGGGATGCCCGCTATCTCCATTACTGTTCGCGTTGGCAATTGAACCACTGGCCATGGCGCTGAGAGACTCCAGAAAATGGAGAGGGGTGATGAGAGGGGGAGAGGAACACCGAGTGTCACTCTACGCGGATGACCTACTGCTATATGTAGCGGACCCAGTGGGGGGGATGGCAGAGGTCATGCAGGTATTGAGGGAGTTCGGAGATTTCTCGGGATATAGGCTTAACATGGGAAAGAGTGAACTTTTTGTGATACACCCTGGGGACCAGAGTAGAGGGATAGATGGCCTACCGTTAAGGAGAGTGGAAAGAAACTTTCGATACCTGGGGATTCAGATAGCCAGGAGCTGGGGAACCTTACACAGACTTAATCTGACACGACTGGTGGAACAAATGGAAGAGGACTTCAAGAGGTGGGACATGCAGCCGCTGTCACTGGCGGGCAGAGTGCAGGCAATTAAGATGATGGTCCTCCCGAGGTTCCTATTTGTGTTCCAGTGTCTCCCTATACTGATCACTAAGGCCTTTTTAAAAAAATAGACAGGAGCATCACGAGCTTCGTGTGGGCAGGGAAGATTCCGAGGGTAAGGAGGGGGTTCTTACAACGTAGTAGAGACAGAGGGGGACTGGCACTGCCGAATTTGGGCGACTACTACTGGGCCGCCAATGTGGCGATGATTCGTAACTGGATGATAGAGGGAGAGAGAACGGCGTGGAAAAGACTAGAGATGAAGTCCTGTAAAGGGACGAGTCTAGAAGCGCTGGTGACGGCGCCACTACCGCTCTCACCAAAACATTTACCACGAACCCAGTGGTGGCGGCAACATTAAGTATCTGGGGGCAATGGAGGCGACAGAGAGGTGTGCTGGGAGCCTTGGTGGGGTCCCCAATTCGGAACAACCATAGGTTTGCCCCAGGGAGGCTGGATGGAGGATTCCAGAGCTGGCACCAGTTGGGAATTAGGAGAGTGGGAGATTTATTTATAGACGGGACGTTTGCGAGCTTGGGAGCGCTGGAGGAAAAGTATAAGCTGTCCCGGGGAAATTTCTTTAGGTATATGCAGGTGAGGGCGTTCACAAGACAACAGGTGAGGGAATTTCCGTTGCTCCCGACACAGGGGATCCAGGATAGAGTGCTTTCGGGGGGGTGGGTCGGGGAGGGCAAGGTGTCAGAGATATACCAGGAGATGAGAGAAGAGGGGGAGGAGCTGGTGGGCGACCTGAAAGGAAAATGGGAAGAAGAGCTCGGGGAGGAGATTGAGGAGGGTTTGTGGGCTGATGCCCCTAAGCAGGGTAAATTCCTCTTCCTCGTGTGCCAGGCTTAGCCTGATCCAATTTGAGGTGCTGCATAAAGCACACATAACGGGAGCAAGGTTGAGCAGGTTCTTTGGAGTGGAGGACAAGTGTGGGAGGTGCGGCGGAAGCCCGGCAAACCACACACATATGTTTTGGTTGTGCCCGGCACTGGAGGGGTATTGGAGGGGAGTGACGGGAGTGATCTCGAAGGTGGTGAAGGTCCGGGTCAAACCAGGCTGGGGGTTAGCTTTATTTGGAGTTGCGGATGAGCCGGGAGTGCAGGAGGCGAAAGAGGCCGATGTCGTGGCCTTTGCGTCCCTAGTAGCCCGGCGTAGGATTTTACTCATGTGGAAGGAAGCAAAACCCCCCGGACTGGAGGCCTGGATAAACGATATGGCGGGGTTCATAAAACTGGCGCAGATTAAGTTTGCGCTGAGAGGATCGGCTCAAGGGTTCACCAGACGGTGGCAACCGTTCCTCGACTACCTAGCGGAACGTTAGAGGGAAGATAGATGACCAGCAGCAGCAACCCAGGGGGGAGGGGGGGGGGGGGGGGGGGGGGGAAGGGAGGGAGGGGGGGTAAGATGTTTGGGTTCTGGGAGGGGGAGGGGGATGGGGGGGGGGGGGAGTTTCATTTTATGTTATTTGGTTAGTTTACCGTGTTAGTTAGTTACTCAATGTCAGATTGTAGTTATCATGGTACTTGTACTTTTAATTTTTCTTTTGTTTGATGTGTAAGGGGAAAAAATTGTGATTGGAAAACTTGAATAAAATATTTTTTTTAAAAAAAGAAAGTGAAAACTCCACACAGACAGTCACCCGAGGCCGGAAGTGAACCCGGGACCCTGGAGCTGTGAGGCAGCAGTGCTAGCCACTGTGCCAACGTGCCACCCCATATATGGGAGGAGAAAGGAGTGAAAGAGATAGAACAATAGAACATTACAGCGCAGTACAGGCCCTTCGGCCCTCGATGTTGCGCCGACCTGTGAAACCAATCTAAAGCCCATCTACACTATTCCATTATCATCCATATGTTTATCCAATGACCATTTAAATGCCCTTAATGTTGGCGAGTCCCCTACTGTTGCAGGCAGGGCATTCCACACCCTTACTACCCTCTGAGTAAAGAACCTACCTCTGACATCTGTCATATCTATCGCCCCTCAATTTAAAACTATGTCACCTCGTGCAAGACATCACCATCCGTGGAAAAAGGCTCTCACTGTCCACCCTATCTAACCCTCTGATCATCTTGTATGTCTCTATTAAGTCACCTCTTAACCTTCTTCTCTCTAACAAAAACAGCCTCAAGTCCCTCAGCCATTCCTCATAAGATCTTCCCTCCATATCAGGCAACATCCTGGTAAATCTCCTCTGCACCCTTTCTAATGCTTCCACATCCTTCCTATAATGCGACGATCAGAACTGCACGCAATACTCCAAATGCGGCCGTACCAGAGTTTTGTACAGCTGCAACATGACCTCATGGCTCCGAAACTCAATCCCTCTACCAATAAAAGCTAACACACCGTACGCCTTCTTAACTACCCTCTCAACGTGGGTGGCAACTTTCAGGGATCTCTGTACATGGATACCGAGATCTCTCTGCTCATCCACACTACCAAGAATCTTACCATTAGCCCAGTACTCTGCATTCCTGTTACTCCTTCCAAAATGAATCACCTCACACTTTTCTGCATTAAACTCCATTTGCCACTTCTCAGCCCAGCTCTGCAGATTATCTATGTCTCTCTGTAACCTGGAACATCCTTCCGCACTGTCCACAACTCAACCGACTTTAGTGTCATCCGCAAATTTACTCACCCATCCTTCTACGCCCGCCTCCTGGTCATTTATAAAAATAACAAACAGCAGTGGCCCCAAAACAGATCCTTGTGGTACACCACTAGTAAGTGAACTCCAGGCTGAACATTTCCCATCAACCACCGCCCCCTGTCTTCTTACAGCTAGCCAATTTCTGATCCAAACCGCTAAATCACCCTCAATCCCATGCCTCTCTATTTTCTGCAATAGCCTATCGTGGGGAACCTTATCAAACGCTTTACTGAAATCCGTATACACCACATGAACTGCTTTACCCTCGTCCACCTGTTTGGTCACCTTCTCAAAGAACTCAATAAGGTTAGTGAGGCACGACCTACCCTTCACAAAACCGTGTTGACTATCCCTAATCAAATTATTTCTTTATAGATGATTATAAATCCTATCTCTTATAATCCTTTCCAAAACATGGCTCACTGGTCTATAGTTACCGGGGTTGTCCCTACTCCCCTTCTTGAACAAGGGGACAACATTTGCTATCCTCCAGTCTTCTGGCACTATTCCTGTAGACAATGATGACATAAAGATCAAAGCCAAAGGCCCTGCAATCTCCTCGCTAGCTTCCCAGAGAATCCTAGGATAAATCCCATCCGGCCCAGGGGACTGACCTATTTTCGCACTTTCCAGAATTGCTAACACCACCTCCTTATGAACATCAATCCCGTCTAGTCTAGTAGCCTGTATCTCAGTATTCTCCTCGACAACATTGTCTTTTTCCTGTGTGAATACTGACAAAAAATATTCATTTAATGCCTCTCCTATCTCCGCGGACTCGATGCACAACTTCCCACGACTGTCCTTGACTGGCCCTACTCTTACCCTCGTCATTCTTTTATTCCTGACATACCGATAGAAAGCTTTAGGGTTTTCCTTGATCCTACCTGCCAAGGACTTCTCATGTCCCCTCCTGGCTCTTCTTAGCTCTCTCTTTCGGTCCTTCCTGGCTAACTTGTAACTCTCAAGCGCCCTAACTGAACCTTCACGTCTCATCTTTATGTGAGCCTCCTTCTTCCTCTTGACAAGTGATTCAACTACTTTAGTAAACCACGGTTCCCTCGCTCGACCACTTCCTCCCTGCCTGACACGTACATACTTATCAAGGACACACAGTAGCTGTTCCTTGAACAAGCTCCACATTTCAGTTGTGCCCTTCCCCTGCAGTTTCTTTCCCCATCCTATGCATCCTAAGTCTTGCTTAATCGCATCATAATTGCCTTTCCCCCATCTATAACTCTTGCCCTGCGGTATATACCTATCCCTTTCCATCGCTAAAGTAAATGTAACCGACTTGAGGTCACTATCACCAAAGTGCTCACCTACCTCCAACAAATCTAACACCTGGCCCGGTTCATTATCCAGTACCAAATCCAATGTGGCCTCGCCTCTTGTTGGCCTATCTACATACTGTCAGGAAACCCTCCTGCACACATTGGACAAAAACTGACCCATCTAAAATACTCGAACTATCGTGTTTCCAGTCAATATTTGGAAAGTTAAAGTCCCCCATAACAACTATCCTGCTACTTTCGCTCCTATCCAGAATTATCTTTGCAATCCTTTCCTCTACACCTTTGGAACTTTTCGGAGGCCCATAGAAAACTCCCAACAGAGATGAAGGATCTGTTTTTGGATGGGCAGTTCGCAAGCTCGGAGGAATTGGGGGCTGAAGTATGGGCTGCAGCAAGAGGATGGGTTTAGGTATATGCAGGAATTTTGCAAGAGAAGTATTCGCAAGCTTTCCGGTGACACCGTCCTCCTCATTTTGGAGGAATGCTGTTGGTGGGGGAGCGGGAGAGTGAGGTCATTTTGGCAATCTATGGTAGGATTATGGAACACAGTAAGAAGTCTTACAACACCAGGTTAAAATCCAATAGGTTTGTTTCGAAACACTAGCTTTCGGAACACTGCTCCTTCCTCAGGTGAATGAAGAGGTTGGTTCCAGTAATATATATATAGACAAAGTCAAAGATGCAAAACGACACTTTGAATGTGAGCCTTTGCAGGTAATTAAGTCTACAGGTCGAGCCTTTGCAGGTAATTAAGTCTGTAATTAGGTCCAGGCGGAGCAACTGGAGAGAGGGATAATCACAGGTTAAAGAGGTGTGGATTGTCTCAAGCCAGGACAGTTGGTAGGATTTTGCAAGCCCAGGCCAGATGATGGGGGGTGAATGTAATGCAAAGGTCCCGTTTGAGGCTGTACTTATGTGTGCGGAACTTGGCTATAGGTTTCTGCTTGGTGATTCTGCGTTGATGCACGTTCGGAAGGCTGCCTTGGAGAAAGCTTACCCGAAGATCAGAGGCTGAATGCCCTTGACTGCTGAAGTGTTCCCCGACTGGAAGGGAACATTGCTGCCTGGCTATTGTCGCGTGATTTCCGTTTATCATGAAGGATGTCCTGAAAGGTGGTACATTGGCGAGACCATGCAGACCCTGCGACAATGGATGAACGGAATTTGTGCGTCAATGATTCATATCACATTACATGAACCCCCCATCATCTGGCCTGGGCTTGTGAAATCCAACCAACTATCTTGGCTTGAGACAATCACACCTCTTCAACCTTTAATCCAGCAGAGGGCAGCAGAGCGGAGCCACTGATTGGCTGTTGCAGGGAAAATTTGCATCAGTGCATTGCGGTCACTGTATCCAGAAGGTGCACCTGAGCAAGACATCCTCCGTGTTCAAGTGAAGGCAAGCATCCAGCAGAGGGCAGCAGAGTGGAGCCGCTGATTGGCTGTTGCGGGGAAAATTTGCATCACTGCATTGCGTTCACTGTATCCAGAAGATGGTTTGTGGAGGAGCTGTTGTCAAGTGACAGTTAAACCCCAAACACTTCTTCAGTGTTTCCCTCCCTACGTCCTCTAACCAAAAAATAATAATCACTGTAAGGATCCCAGCCGAGTAAAGATCAAGAGGGAGACTCGAGGGCAGGTAGAAGTAGAAAGAAGTTGAACCGTGACGTCACAGCTAGCAGGTAAGTGATTGGCTGGTGACTGGTAAGTAGTTTTTCTTGTCCCTGAGGTGTGTTGATAAGGTAGAGTTTTTCTATTTCTATTTTTTTTAAATTGTGTGATTGGTAACAATTTTTCTTTTTTTTTTTCTTTTTCATTTATCGATTACGGGCAGCACGGTAGCATTGTGGATAGCACAATTGTTTCACAGCTCCAGGGTCCCAGGTTCGATTCCGACTTGGGTCACTGTCTGTGCGGAGTCTGCACATCCTCCCCGTGTGTGCATGGGTTTCCTCCGGGTGCTCCGGTTTCCTCCCACAGTCCAAAGATGTGCAGGTTAGGTGGATTGGCCATGTTAAATTGCCCTTATTGTCCAAAATTTCCCTTAGTGTTGGGTGGGGTTACTGGGTTATGGGGATAGGGTGGAGGTGTTGACCTTTGGTAGGGTGCTCTTTCCAAGAGCCGGTGCAGACTTGATGGGCCGAATGGCCTCCTTCTGCACTGTAAATTCTATGATAATCTATGAATCTATGATTATTTGATATTATAGTTGGACTAAGTTAAGCTTAAGATTAAAAATGACAGGAGATCTCAGACCTGTGTTATGCTCCTCTTGCTCAATGTGGGAGCTCAGGGACATGGCTGATGTCCCTGGCTCATTCACGTGCGGGAAGTGTGTCCAGCTGCAGCTCTTCTTAGACCGCATGACGGCTCCGGAGCTGAGGATGGACTCACTTTGGAGCATCTGCGATGCTGAGGAGGTCGTGGATAGCACGTTTAGCGATTTGGTCACACCACAGATCAGGATTGCTGAGGGAGAAAGTGAATGGGTGACCAAAAGGCAGAGAAAAAGCAGGAAGGCAGTGCAGGTGTCCCCTGCGGTCATCTCCCTCCAAAACAGGTATACCGTTTTGGATACTGTTGGGGGAGATGGCTCACCAGGGGAAGGCAGCAGTAGCCAGGTTCATGGCACCGTGGCTGGCTCTGCTGTACAGAAGGGCGGGGAGAAAAGTGGAAGGGCTATGTAGTCATAGGGGATTCAATTGTAAGGGGAGTAGATAGGCGGTTCTATGGTCGAAAACGAGACTCACGAATGGTATGTTGCCTCCCAGGTGCACGGGTCAGGGATGTCTCAGATCGGCTGCAGAACACTCTGAAGGGGGAGGGTGAACAGCCATTTGTCGTCGTGCACATAGGCTCCAATGATATAGGTAAAAAATGGGATGATACCCTACAAGCAGAATTTAGGGAGTTAGGAGCAGCACGGTAGCCTTGTGGATAGCACAAATGCTTCACAGCTCCAGGGTCCCAGGTTCGATTCCGGCTTGGGTCACTGTCTGTGCGGAGTCTGCACATCCTCCCCGTGTGTGCGTGGGTTTCCTCTGGGTGCTCCGGTTTCCTCCCACAGTCCAAAGATGTGCGGGTTAGGTGGATTGGCCATGCTAAATTGCCCATAGTGTCCAAAATTGCCCTTAGTGTAAGGTGGGGTTCCTGGGTTATGGGGATAGGGTGGAGGTGTGGACCTTGGGTAGGGTGCTCTTTCCAAGAGCCGGTGCAGACTCGATGGGCCGAATGGCCTCCTTCTGCACTGTAAATTCTATGAAAGGAGCCAAGTTAAAAAGTTGGACCTCAGAGGTAATAATCTCAGGATTGCTATCAGTGCCACATGGCAGTCAGAGTAGAAATGAAAGAATAGGCAGGATGAATGCGTGGCTTGAGAGATGGTGCAGGAGGGAGGGGTTCAGATTTTTGGGACATTGGGACCGGTTCTGGGGAGGTGGGACTACTATAAATTTGACGGTCCACACCTGGGCCGGACTGGAACCAATGTCCTTGGGGGTGCTTTTGCTAACACTGTTGGGAAGGGTTTAAACTAATGTGGCAGGGGTATGGGAACCAAATGAGGAGGTTAGTGGACAGTAATGGGGTAGTAACTAAAGCCTACAAGGAACTAGATCATGAAGTCAGCGTGACTAAGGGGAAGAGTGGGCAGGGAGCAGATGATGAACGCAAAGGGACTGCTGGTCTGAGGTGCATTTGTTTTAATGCAAGAAGTGTAGTAGGTAAGGCAGATGAACTTAGGGCTTGGATTAGTACCTGGGAGTATGATATTATTGCTATTACTGAGACTTGGTTGAGGGAAGGGCATGATTGGCAACTAAATATCCCAGGATATCGATGCTTCAGGCGGGGTAGAGAGGGAGATAAAAGGTGTGGAGGAGTTGCATTACTGGCCAGAGAGGATATCACAGCTGTGCTGAAGGAGGGCACTGTGGAGGACTCGAGCAGTGAGGCGATATGGGCAGAGCTTAGAAATAGGAAGGGTGCAGTAACAATGTTGGGCCTGTACTACAGACCTCCCAACAGCGAGCGTGAGAAAGAGTTACAAATATGTAAACAGATTATGGAAAGATGTAGGAGCAACAGGGTGGTGGGGATAGGAGATTTTAATTTTCCCAACTTTGACTGGGATACACTTAGTGTCAGAGGTCTAGATGGAGAAGAATTTGTAAGGAGCATCCAGGACTGTTTTCTAGAGCAGTATGTAAATAGTCCAACTCGGGAAGGGGCCATCCTGGACCTGGTGTTGGGGAATGAGCCCGGCCAGGTGGTTGAAGTTTCAGTCAGGGATCCCTTTGGGAATAGTGATCACAATTCCGTAAGTTTTAGAATACTCATGGACAAAAACGAAAGTGATCCTAAAGGAAGAGTGCTAAATTGGGGGAAGGCCAAGTATACCAGAATTCGGCAGGAGCTGGGGAATGTGGATTGGGAGCGGTTGTTTGAGGGTAAATCTACATTTGATATGTGGGAGGCTTTTAAAGAGAGGTTGATTCGAGTGCAGGACAGACATGTCCCTGTGAAAATGAGGGATAGAAATGGCAAGATTAGGGAACCATGGATGACAGGTGAAATTGTGAGACTAGCTAAGAGGAAAAAGGAAGCATACATAAGGTCTAGGCGACTGAAGACAGACAAAGCTTTGGAAGAATATCGGGAATGTAGGACCAATCTGAAACGAGGAATCGAGGGCTAAAAGGGGTCATGAAATATCTTGAGCAAACAGGGTTAAGGAAAATCCCAAAGCCTTTTATTCATATATAAAGAGCAAGAGGGTAACTAGAGAACGAGTTGGCACACTCCAGGACAAAGGAGGAAAGTTAGGCGTGGAGTCAGAGAAAATGGGTGAGATTCTTAACGAGTACTTTGCATCGGTATTCACCGAGGAGAGGGACATGACGGATGTTGAGGTTAGGGATAGATGTTTGATTACTCTAGGTCAAGTCGGCATAAGAAGGGAGGATGTGTTGGGTATTCTAAAAGGCATTAAGGTGGACAAGCCCCCAGGTCCGGATGAGATCTATCCCGGGTTACTGAGGGAAGTGAGAGAGGAAATAGCTGGGGCCTTAACAGATATCTTTGCAGCATCCTTGAACACGGGTGAGGTACTGGAGGACTGGAGAATTGCTGATGTTGTCCCCTTGTTTAAAAAGGGTAGCAGGGATAATCCAGGTAATTATAGACCGGTGAGCCTGATGTCAGTGGTAGGGAAGCTGCTGGAGAACATACTGAGGGATAGGATCTATTCCCATTTGGAAGAAAATGGGCTTACCAGTGATAGGCAACATGGTTTTGTACAGGGAAGGTCATGTCTTACCAACCAATTAGAATTCTTTGAGGAAGTGACAAAGTTGATTGATGAGGGAAGGGCTGTAGATGTCATATACATGGACTTCAGTAAGGCATTTGATAGGGTTTCCCATTGTGGGCTGATGGAGAAAGTGAAGTCTCATGGGCTCCAGGGTGTACTAGCTAGATGGAAAAAGAACTGGCTGGGGAACAGGAGACAGAGAGTAGTAGTAGAAGGGAGTTTCTCACAATGGAGAACTGTGACCAGTGGTGTTCCACAGGGATCCGTGCTGGGACCACTGTTGTTTGTGATATACATAAATTATTTGGAGGAAGGTATAGGTGGTCTGATTAGCAAGTTTTCAGATGACACTAAGATTGGTGGAGTAGCAGATAGTGAAGGGGACTGTCAGAGAATACAGCAGAATATAGATAGATTGGAGAGTTGGGCGGGGAAATGGCGGAGTTCAATCAGGGCAAATGCGAGGTGATGCATTTTGGAAGGTCCAATTCAAGAGCGAACTATAGGGTAATGGAAAAAGCCCTGGGGAAAATTGATGTACAGAGAGATCTGGGTGTTCAGGTCCATTGTACCCTGAAGGTGGCCACGCAGGTCAATAGAGTGGTCAAGAAGGCATACGGCATGCTTTCCTTCATCGGAAGGGGTATTGAGTACAAGAGTTGGCAGGTCATGTTACAGTTGTATAAGACTTTGTTTCGGCCACATTTGGAATACTGCGTACAGTTCTGGTCGCCACATTACCAAAAGGATGTGGATGCTTTAGAGAGGGTGCAGAGGAGGTTCACGAGGATGTTGCCTGGTATGGAGGGCGCGAGCTATGAAGAGAGGTTGAGTAGATTAGGATTATTTTCATTTGAAAGACGGAGGTTGAGGGGGGACCTCATTGAGGTCTACAAAATCATGAGAGGTATGGGCAGGATGGAGAGCAAGATGCTTTTTCCCAGAGTGGAGGCCTCAACTACTAGGGGTCACGAGTTCAAGGTGAGAGGGGAAAAGTGTAAGGGAGATAAGCATGGAAAGTTCTTTATGCAGAGGGCGGTGGGTGCCTGGAACGCATTGCCGGCGGAGGTGGTAGAGGCAGGCACGATAGCGTCATTTAAGAGGTATCTAGACAGATATATGAATGGGCAGGGAGCAGAGGGATACAGATCCTTAGAAAAGAGGCAACAGTTTTAGTTAGAGGATCTGGATCGGCGCAGGCTTGGAGAGCCGAAGGGCCTGTTCCTGTGCTGTAATTTTTCTTTGTTTTTCTTTGTGATTATTCCTCTCTCCAGTTGCTCCATCTGGACCTGTAGACTTAATTAACTGCAAAGACTAGCATTCAAAGTATTTGACTATGTCTGTATATAGGTTTCTGGAACCCACCTCTTCATTCACCTGAGGAAGGAGCAGTGCTCCGAAAGCTAGTGATTTGAAACAAACCTGTTGGACTTTGACCTGTTGGACTTCTTACTGTGTTCAACGCCAACATCTCCACATCAGGATTATGGAGGAGGACAAGGAGTCCATGGAAAGTATTAAGGCCAAGTGAGAGGAGGAGTTGGGGATGGTTTTGGAGGAAGGACTATGGTGTGGAGTCCTGCGGCGGGTTGACGCCTCGATTTTGTGCGCGAGGCTGGGGTTAATTCAATTAAAAGTGGTGCACAGGGCACACTTCACAAAGGCGAGGATGAGCTGGCTGTTTGAGAGGGTGGAGGATAGCTGCACGCGGTGTGGGAGCGGCTCAGCCAACCATGCCCATATGATCTGGTCCTGCCCCAAGTTGGAGAAATTTTGGGGGTCATTTTTCAGGCACCATGTCTGTGGGCCTGCATGTGGATTTGAAGCCGAGGCCATAATTGGGGTGTCAGACCTGCCGGAGCTACAGGCGGGTGCGGGGGCAGATGTTTTAGTCATAGATTCGTTGATCGCTCAAAAGTGGGTTCTGTTGGGGTGGAGATCAGCTTCTCTACCCTGTGCCTCAGCGTAGCTGGGGGATCTAATGGAGTTCTTGTAGTTGGAGAAGGTGAAATTTGCTCTGACGGGCAGGCGAGGGGTTCCACCAGTGATTGGGGTTTGTTTGTCTTACACTTTGGGGATCTGGTTGCTGTCACAGGGTGGGAGGGGACAGTGCGGGGAGGAGGTGGCATTGGGGGTGGGTTGATTTGAATGTTGTAAAAATGTAAAAACGTGGAAAACGTGAATTAAAATATATTTTTTGAAACCGTGAACGAGTTGTCAAAGGAGCAGTCATGTCCAAAATATCAATCTCTCGGTGGAGGCAGGGGCATGCCTGAAGTGCACAATGAATATTCTGCATTGATGTATATCAAGGAAGAGGACTTTCACAAAGCTTTGATAAATCAGGAGGCTGTTGGGCTACTGGTATGGATAAAAATAGATAAAGAGCAGGGAATGGAAGCTTGCAGAACTAAATTGGATAAGACATGTTGCCTGGTGAATTATCAGACACTTCGACCAGTTTATTATCAAAAAAATCACTTACACTGGTGCCCTTACTTATGAGAGGAACAAAGGACAAAAACAGATTTGTGGGTTAACCCAATTTTATTCAAAAACAACTCTTAATTCTCTTACGAAACAACTCTTATTTCTTGATAGCTATCTGTCTGTAACCCTACAGGAGGCCCAGGGACCTGCAACATCAGAGTCCTTGTGGCCTCACCTGAATACGATCTACCCAGATGAGGAGGAGGGTCCAACCCCCCCCCCCCCCCCCCCCCCCCCCCCCCCCCCGGTTCCGAGGACTGCTAGGATATAAATACCCCGGCTGAGGTGTGTACCATGTTCGGGAGACCCTTCGGGGAGTAGGAGGCGTATATAGTAACCAGAATAAAGCTAAACTCTTCTACAGACATCGCTTCCGAATGGTCACTTGCCTGACACTTTACACTGGTGATGAGGGTCAGAGGGAGCTGCAGGAGGTGCCAATTACTCTGCCCCAGGCCCACCTTGATTAGGCCTCAGGAGGCCTCCACTCAGACAGCAGATATGGTACTTACTGATAAGCTTGAGACGTTCATAGATAGAGGATTGGTTAATTAATAGAAAGCAAAGAGTGGGGATAAATGGGTGTTTCTCTGGTTGGCAATCAGTAGCTAGTGGTGTCCCTCAGGGTTCAGTGTTGGGCACACAATTGTTCACAATTTACATAGATGATTTGGAGTTGGGGGACCAAGGGCAATGTGTCCAAGTTTGCAGACAACACTAAGATGAGTGGTAAAGCAAAAAGTGCAGAGGATACTGGAAGTCTGCAGAGAGATTTGGATAGGTTAAGTGAATGGGCTAGGGTCTGGCAGATGGAATACAATGTTGACAAATGTGAGGTTATCCAGTTTGGTAGGAATAATAGCAATAGAGATTATTACTTAAATGATAAAATATTAAAACATGCCGCTGTGCAGAGAGACCTGAGTGTGCTAGTGCATGAGTCGCAGGTGCAACAGGTGATTAAAAAGGCAAATAGAATTTTGTCCTTCATTGCTAGAGGGATGGAGTTTAAGACTAGGGAGGTTATTGTGCTCAGTTTTGGTCTCCTTACATGAGAAAGGACGTACTGGCGCTGGAGGGTGTGCAGAGGAGATTCATTAGGTTAATCCCAGAGCTGAAGGGGTTGGATTACGAGGAGAGGTTGAGTAGACTGGGACTGTACTCGTTGGAATTTAGAAGGATGGGGGGGGATCTTATAGAAATGTAAAAATTTATGAAGGGAATAGATAGATGTGGGCAGGTTGTTTCCACTGGCGGGTGAAAGCAGAACTCGGGGGCATAGCCTCAAATTAAGGGGAAGTAGATTTAGGACTGAGCTTAGAAGGAACTTCTTCACCCAAAGGGTTGTGAATCTATGGAATTCCTTGCCCAGTGAAGCAGTTGAGGCTCCTTCATTAAATGTTTTTAAGATGAAGATAGATAGTTTTTTGAAGAATAAAGGGATTAAGGGTTATGGTGTTCGGGCCGGAAAGTGGAGCTGAGTCCAAAAAAGATCAGCCATGATCTCATTGAATGGCAGAGCAGGCTCAAGGGGCTTGATGGCTTACTCTTGCTCCTAGTTCTTATGTTCAACACCGAGACTGGAATTGGGGCCATTATGGCATACCAAATGGACGATGGTACTGAGCGACCCATTGCGTTCGCTTCACGCACCTTGGCAGCCGTGGCATGTAATTACGCACAAATAGAAAAGGAAGGGTTGGCACTGGTGTTTGGCGTCAAATGATTCCATCAATATGTCTATGGCTATGCGTTCATGGCTTATATCGACCATAAACCACTCTTGGGGGTTATTCAAAGACCACAAAGCAATTTTCCCATTGGCATCCACCCGCATTCAGCGTTGGGCTCTCCTTCTGGCTGCGTGCGAGTATCTTTTGGAACATCACGCAGGGACAAAGATTCCTCACATGGTCGCTCCCAGCCACCTCCCGCTACCCACTACACCAATGCAGGTGGCATCGGGCGAGGTTGTCACAAACTTACATTTTATGGACTCATCACCGGTAACGGCGGCCCAAGTAAAGGCTTGGCCATAGAAGGACCCGCTGCTGGCTAGGGTCCGTCATATTATGCTGTACACGTCCACCACATTGTGCTGTATGGGGCCCAATACCACGCCCTTCCGGAGGACCTGATGGCTTTTACGACGAAAATGGCAGAACTCAGCGTGGTGGACGGCATCCTCCTGTGAGCATCCCGGGTGGTCATCCCCAAACGCAGCCAGGGCCAATTTTGCAGGACCTCCACAAGGGACACCTGGAAGTTTCCAAAATGAAAATGTTAACCTGAAGCTATGTATGGTGGCCCGGCGTCGACGCAGAGATCGGTGGTTAGCAAAACCGTGTACCCAGTGCCAGGAACAAGCTTCCCCCGGCTGCTCCACTTCAACCATGAAAAAAGGCGGGTTAGCCATGGTCCCGCCTCCATGTGGATTTTGCAGGGCCTATCCAGGAGGCAATGTACCTACTGATCATAGACGTGTATTCTAAATTGATGGATGTACACTGGATGATGACGACTACATCCAAAGATGTGCAGGTTAGGTGGATTGGCCATGATAAATTGCTCTTATTGTCCAAAAAGGTTGGTTGGGGATACTGGGTTACGGGGATAGAATAGAGGCATGGGCTTAAGTCGGGTGCTCTTTCCAAGGGCCGGAACAGACTCGATGGGCCGAATGGCCTTCTTCTGCACTGTAAATTCTATGATCTATGTGCCACCACCGAAAGACTCTGGCAGATTTTTAGCGTTCATAGACTCCCGGAGGTCCTTGTGTCGGACGATGGCACCGTATTTATTAGTTCGGAGTTTGCGGAATTTTCGGAGCAAAATTGGATCCCCCTGCCACTGATCCCACAATCTACCTTGAAGACCCCCCGGATCACTATCTGTGTGGAGTTTTCATCTTCTCCACGTGTCTGCGTGGGTTTAACCCCCCACAACCCATAGATGTGCAGGTTAGGGGGATTGGTCACACTACATTGCCCTTTAATTGAAAAAAAAATAATCGGGTGGTCTAAATTTATTTACTCCACTTTGAAGAAATCAATGACCAGCTTCCACCTCGGCGTGAACCCCTCCTCTGACCCGCACAAAGCAAACTTGACCAACTCCACCCGCAGTATCTCTGCCAGGTCCCTCACCCTTACCCCTGCCTTTGGCTTCTCTGAGTCCGGCAACACATAAAATTCCGTCTCCCGGCTATCAGGGCCAATACATCGGCGTCTCTCCCCATCTGGACTCCCGGATCTTCCTACACATTGAATCTCGCTCCTCCAGACTCGGGGCCACTCCTCATCCAGAATCTCGGACATAACATCCGACAACCCCAGCCAGAACCCCCTCGGCTTTGGACAAGTTCAAAACATATGGAATTATTCGTGCCCCCCCCCCCCTCGCTCTCCCGCACACCACCCAGAACCTGTCCTCCACCCCTGCAAAGAACTCATCCTCGCCACCGTCATGCACCATCTTAAACTGGATGAGATTCAACCTCGCACATGACAAGGACATGTTCACCCGCCACAAGGCTTCTTCCCAAGTCCTGGTCCGCACATCCTGTCCCAAGTACTCCCTATTACGCCTAATCTCTTCCACCTGAAGCACCCTCCCTCTCCATCAACTCACTGTAGTTATCCCACACTCTTCCCTCCCCAATGTCATTCTCTGACAACAGCTTATCTTGCAACGCGGATGCAGCAGCCCCGGGAAGGACGGCACCTCTTTTCTCACGAAATCTCTCACCTGCAGGTACCTCAAACCATTCCCTTTGGGCAACTCCTGCATTTCTTCCAACTCCTCTAGACCTGCAAACTTGCCCCTAAACAAGTCCCTAAAGACTCTAACCCCACCTGCCTCCTCCTTGGGAACCTCACATCCAGCCTGATCGGCACAAACCTATGGTTGTCACATATTGGCGCAGACAACGACATGCCCTCCAACCCGAAATATTGCTACTGGCTCCACACCCGTAATGCCGAAACCACCACTGGGCTCACGGAGTACCTGACCGGCGAGAACGAAAGGGGCTGCAACAACAGTGTCCCTAAACTTGACCCCTACGATGCTGACTCCATCCGCCCCCACACCGATCCCTCCCCCACCATCCATTTCCTCACTAATATTCGCCGCCCAATAATAATTTACCAAATTCGGCAATGCCAACTGCTCCCCCCCCCCCCCCTTGCTGTCTCTCCCCAAACACCAGCCTCACCCGTGGGGTCTTCCCTTCCCAAACAAAGCCCCAAAATGATCCTGTTCACCTTCTGAACAAACGACTTGGGAACAAAGATGGGGAGGATCTGCGACACGAACAAGAACCTGGGCAACACCGTAATTTTAGCATCCCCATCCAGTGACAGCGGCAACCCACCCCATCTCTTGAAATCTGTCTTAATTTCCTCCATCAGTTGTGCCAAGTTCAGTTTGTTTAGCTGGGCCCAGCTCCGCGCCATCTGCCCTCTAGCATTAATCGGGAAGACCTTGCTCTTCTCCATGTTCAATTTGTACCCCACAAACTGGTCAAATACCCTCATGATCTCCATAATACTTTCAATACCGCCCAACAGGTCCGAAATGTATCAGAAACAAATTGTCCGCATATAGCGAAACTCTCTGCTCGGCACCACGACTCAATCACTTTCCAGCCCCTTGTAGCCCTAAGTGCCATTGCCAACGACGCTTCGCCAAGGCAAAAAGCAATGGGGAGAGCGGGCACCTCTGTCTCGTCCCCCGATGTAAAACGAAGTACCCCAAACTCGTCCTGTTCGTCCGAACAATCGCCATCGGCGCCCTGTACAACACCCAAACCTAATCCACAAACCCCAGATCAAACCCAAACCGACCCAACACGTCCAACAAATATGCCAACTCCACCTGATCAAAGGCCTTCTCCGCATCCATAGCCACTACAACTTCTACCTCCTGCCCCTCCGAGGGCATCGTAATCACATTAAGTAGCCTGCGCACATTCACCGACAACTGCCTTCCCATCACAAATCCTGTCTGGTCCTCCCCTGTCACCCTCTATCACAGTCCTCTAGCCACAGCATGTGGCGCACAAAGACTCCGTGAGACGAATAGAGTGAAGTCGATGAGGCTTTATTAAGCGTGTCTGTTCCCCAGCAGCCCGATAGTAAACTGGCCGCGGGGGAAGGCACCGGCTTCTTATACTCCGCCTTCAGGGCGGAGCTAGAGGTCAACGGCCAACCAGGACCCGGGATCTGTCAGCCAATGACATTAGGGCTTCCAGTCCCACATGACCCCCAATACATACTACCACATTCACCCCTTGTCAAAATTGAACCCGGCGGGGTGATGCTTCGTATGGTGGTAAGGGTTTACAGGGCTGGTCCTGGGAGGATAGAACAGTTACATGGTAGTACAGTATTGGACAGTATCGTCCTGTTACAACTATTTACAGAGGGTATAGGAAAAACAAAATGTTCATTGGACAGTCCATCTTTGTTTTACATCGACGCCACGAGTCGGTTGGGCGGTCTGGTCGTCCGTGTCGATCGCCTCGGCCCCAGCGGTGGTGGTGGTGCTTGTACCAGCGTTGTCGCCTCCGGGAGCCGCACGGTTTCAGCTGTCGGTGCAAAGGGGAGGGGGACTGATCCTCCTGGAAAGGGGGCGGTCGTGGGGTGCGGCGGTGGCAGGAAGGGGGGCGGTTGGGTTGATGGTGTCGGGGGGGTGTGCGTGGTGCCGGCGGGCGCCAGATCCCGCAGGGAGACCGTGTCCTGTCGGCCGTCGGGGTACTCCACGTAGGCGTACTGGGGGTTTGCGTGGAGGAGGTGAACCCTTTCGACCAACGGGTCCGCCTTATGTGCCCGCACGTGCTTTCGGAGCAGGATGGGTCCTGGGGCCGCCAGCCAGGTCGGCAGCGAAGTTCCAGAGGAGGACCTCCTAGGGAAGACAAGGAGACACTCGTGAGGCGTTTGATTAGTGCTTGTACATAATAACGACCGGATGGAATGGAGAGCGTCCGGGAGGACCTCCTGCCACCGTGAAACTGGGAGATCCCTGGACCTTAGGGCCAGTAGGACGGCCTTCCAGACCGTGCCGTTCTCCCTTTCTACTTGCCCGTTCCCCCGGGGGTTGTAGCTGGTCGTCCTGCTTGAAGCTATGCCCTTGCTGAGCAGGAACTGGCGCAGCTCGTCACTCATGAAAGAGGACCCCCTGTCGCTGTGGACGTATGCGGGGTAACCGAACAGCGTGAAGATGCTGTTCAGGGCTTTAATGACTGTGACCGCGGTCATGTCAGAGCAGGGAATGGCAAAAGGGAAGCGGGAGTATTCGTCCACTACATTAAGGAAATACGCGTTGCGGTCGGTGGAGGGGAGGGGCCCTTTGAAATCGAGACTGAGGCGTTCAAAGGGGCGGGAAGCCTTAATCAGGTGCGCTCCATCTGGCCTGAAAAAATGCGGTTTGCATTCTGCGCAGATGTGGCAGTCCCTTGTGACTGTACGGACCTCCTCTAAGGCGTATGGGAGATTGCGGGACTTGATGAAGTGGTAAAACCGAGTGACCCCCGGGTGGCAGAGGTCCTCGTGGAGGGCTTGGAGGCGGTCAGTTTGTGCGTTGGCACATGTGCCGCGGGATAGGGCATCGGACGGCTCGTTCAGCTTTCCGGGCCGGTACAAGATCTCATAGTTGAAGGTGGAGAGTTCGATCCTCCACCGCAAGATCTTGTCGTTCTTGATCTTGCCCCGCTGTGCATCATCGAACATGAAGGCTACCGACCGTTGGTCAGTGAGGAGAGTGAATCTCCTGCCGGCCAGGTAATGCCTCCAATGTCGCACAGCTTCCACTATGGCTTGGGCTTCCTTTTCCACTGAGGAGTGGCGGATTTCTGAGGCGTGGAGGGTTCGGGAGAAGAAGGCCACGGGTCTGCCCGCTTGGTTAAGGGTAGCCGCTAGAGCTACGTCAGAGGCGTCGCTCTCGACCTGGAAGGGGAGGGACTCGTCGATGGCGCGCATCGTGGCCTTTGCGATGTCCGCTTTGATGCGGCTGAAGGCCTGGCAAGCCTCTGTCGACAGCGGGAAAGTCGTGGTCTGTATTAGGGGGCGGGCCTTGTCTGCGTACTGGGGGACCCACTGGGCGTAGTATGAAAAGAACCCCAGGCAGCGTTTCAGGGCTTTTGGGCAGTGCGGGAGGGGAAATTCCATGAGTGCGCGCATACGTTCGGGGTCGGGGCCTATTATCCCATTGCGCACTATGTAGCCCAGAATGGCTAGCCGATCAGTGCTAAAAACGCACTTGTCCTCGTTGTACGTGAGGTTCAAGGCTTTGGCGGTCTGGAGGAATTTTTGGAGGTTGGCGTCGTGGTCCTGCTGATCGTGGCCGCAGATGGTTACATTGTCGAGGTACGGGAACGTGGCCCGTAACCATTCGGTCCATCTCCCGTTGGAAGACCGTGACCCCGTTTGTGACGCCAAAAGGGACCCGTAGGAAATGGTATAATCGCCCGTCTGCCTCGAAGGCTGTGCACTTGCGGTCACTTGGGCTGATGGGGAGCTGATGGTAGGCGGACTTGAGGTCCACGGTGGAGAAGACTTCATACTGGGCAATCCGATTGACCATGTCGGATATGCGGGGGAGAGGGTACGCGTCTAGTTGTGTGTACCTGTTGATGGTCTGGCTATAGTCAATGACCATCCTTTGTTTCTCCCCTGTCTTCACTACTACCACCTGCGCTCTCCAGGGACTATTGCTGGCCTGGATTATGCCCTCCTTTAGTAGCCGCTGGACTTCGGACCGAATGAAGGTCCGGTCTTGGGCGCTGTACCGTCTGCTCCTCGTGGCGACGGGTTTGCAATCCGGGGTGAGGTTCGCAAACAAGGACGGGGGTTGCACTTTGAGGGTTGCGAGGCCGCAGATAGTGAGTGGGGGTATGGGGCCGCCGAATTTGAACGTAAGGCTTTGTAGGTTACATTGAAAATCTAAGCCCAGCAAGGTGGGGGCACAGAGTTGGGGAAGGACGTTAAGTTTGTAGTTTTTGAATTCCCTCCCCTGTACCGTTAGGATAACTATGCAGAATCCCTGGATCTGTACGGAGTGGGATCCTGCAGCTAGGCAAATCTTTTGTGCGCTGGGGAAGGTAGTTAAGGAACAGCATCTTACCGTGTCGGGATGTATAAAACTTTCCGTGCTCCCGGAGTCGACTAGGCATGGCGTCTCGTGGCCGTTAATTAGGACCGTTGTTGTCGTCGTCTGGAGAGTCCGGGGCCGAGCCTGATCGAGCGTAACCGAAGCGAGCCGTGGTTGTAGTCGTGGGGTGGGGTCCGTTGTTGCCATCCAAGATGGCGTCAGGGATGGACAAAATGGCCGCCCCCATGCGTCGTACAGGTCGGGGGCGGTCCAAGATGGCGGCGCCCCTCCTCCCCTCGTGGTGGTCGGGACCCAAAATGGCGGCGTCTGCGGGTCGCACATGGTGTGCTGGGGGGTCTGGGGAGCGCTAGGACCGCGCGGAGTTTCTTGACTGCGAGCGCCAGGGCTGCGGGCGCTAGGACCGCGCGGAGCTCCCTGGCCGGGGACAGCGGTGGCCGGGGCCCAGGCCGGCGGGTCAGTCGTGGGGCCGCGAGCTCTGGGACCGTGCGGAGCTCCCTCGCCGGGTCAGCGGTGGTCGGGGTCCAGGTAAGTTGCGCCGGCGGGTCAGACGTGGGGCGCGGGATTGGGGTGAGGGCCCAGGTCGGCGGCGCCGGCGGGTCAGTCGTGGGGCCGCGAGCGCTGGGACCGTGCGGAGCTCCCTCGCCGGGGACAGCGGTGGTCGGGGCCCAGGTCGGCGGGTCAGTCGTGGGGCCGTGAGCGCTGGGACCGTGCGGAGCTCCCTCGTCGGGGACAGCGGTGGTCGGGGTCCAGGTAGGTTGCGCCGGCGGGTCAGGCGTGGGGCGCGGGACGGGGGTGCGGGCCCAGGTCGGCGGCGCCGGCGGGTCAGTCGTGGGGCCGCAAGCGATGGGACCGTGCGGAGCTCCCTCGCCGGGGACAGCGGTGGTCGGGGCCCAGGCCGGCGGGTCAGTCGTGGGGCCGCGAGCGCTGGGACCGTGCGGATCTCCCTCGCCGGGGACAGCGGTGGTCGGGGTCCAGGTAGGTTGCGCCAGCGGGTCAGGCGCGGGACAGGGGTGAGGGTGGCGTTCGGGATGCGAAAAACCCCCTCCTCTCCGTGGAGAGTGTTGGCCGGCACTCAAATCGGGAGCGCCGGCGGCGGGTCGTACATGGGCTGCGGGGAGGGGGGTTGGGGAGCGTAGGCGGCGTGCAGGGCTCCCAGTTCTCCCGGGACAGCGGTGGTCTGGACCCAAAATGGCGGCGTCTGCGGGTCGCACATGGCGTGCTGGGGGGGTTGGGACGCATAGACTGCCTGTAGGGCTCCCTGTGGCCCCGGGATGGCGGCGACCACGCGGGATCGGCACACCACCGCATAGTGGCCCTTTTTCCCGCAGCTTTTGCAGATAGCTGCGCGGGCCGGACAGCGTTGTCGGGGGTGCTTCGCCTGGCCGCAGAAATAACAGCGGGCGCCCCCGGTGCGACTCGGCATTTGGACTGAGCAAGCCTGTGGGGTGTCCGGGGGTGGGGTTAGGGGGTTTGCCGCGGCGGGTACTTACGGGGCCCAATGGCCTGCCGCGCGGTCGGGGCCGGAGGCGCGGGTATTACGCGCGGCTACGTCCATGAGGCTGCCAGGGCCCGTGCCTCTGAGAGTCCTAGCGACTCTTTTTCTAGAAGTCTTTGGCGGATTTGGGAGGATTGCATACCTGCCACAAAAGCGTCGCGCATTAACATGTCCGTATGTTCGTTTGCATTCACCGACGGGCAGCTGCAGGCTCTTCCCAAAATCAGCAGCGCGGCGTAGAACTCGTCCATCGATTCTCCGGGAGCTTGCCGTCTTGTCGCGAGCTGGTCGCGAGCGTAGATTTGGTTAACTGGGCGAACGTAGAGACTTCTCAGTGCTGTGAACGCCGTCTGGAAATCGTGGGTGTCTTCAATGAGGGTGAAAATCTCCGTGCTCACCCTCGAGTGCAGGACCTGCAGTTTTTGTTCGTCTGAGACTCGGCCTGTGGTTGATCTGATGTAGGCCTCGAAGCAAGTCTGCCAGTGTTTGAAGGCTGCTGCCGCATTCACTGCGTGGGGGCTGATCCTCAGGCATTCTGGAATGATCCTGAGCTCCATAGTCCTTTTTAGGCACGCTTAATAAATTGTGGCGCACAAAGACTCCGTGAGACGAATAGAGTGAAGTCGATGAGGCTTTATTAAGCATGTCTGTTCCCCAGCAGCCCGATAGTAAACTGGCCTGCGGGGGAAGGCACCGGCTTCTTATACTTCGCCTTCAGGGCGGAGCATGAGGTCAACGGCCAACCAGGACCCGGGATCTGTCAGCCAATGACATTAGGGCTTCCAGTCCCACATGACCCCCAATACATACTACCACACAGCACCAACAACTTCACCATCAACTTTGCATCAACAGTTTTTTTAAAGTACTTTTATTCTACAGATTTTCACCATTTTCACAATACAAAAACAACCCCAACCAAACAAAAACTCCCACCCCCCTCCCAACAATCAACGATAACCAACTGTGCTCGCTTCGGCAGCACATAGACTAAAATTGGAACGATACAGAGAAGATTAGCATGGCCCCTGCGCAAGGATGACACGCAAATTCGTGAAGCGTTCCATATTTTTCAAAGCAAGATGGCGTCGGAAGGAGGCAGTTTAATATGGGGCCCTGACCAACAAGAGTTCCTGCGGCGTTGCGTAGATGAACTCAAAAAGGAGATGAAGAAGGAGCTGTTGGCCCCGATATTACAGGCGATTGATGGGCTAAAGGAGGAGCAAAATACCCAGGAACAGGAGCTTCGGGTCGTGAAGGCAAAGGCTGCTGAGAATGAGGACGACATACAGGGCCTGGTGGTGAAAACGGAGATCCACGAGGCACAACACAAAAGATGTGTGGAAAGGCTGGAGGTGCTGGAGAATAATGCGGGGAGGAAGAACCTAAGGATTCTTGGTCTTCCCGAAGGTGCAGGAGGGGCGGACGTCGGGGCATATGTGAGCACGATACTGCACTCGTTAATGGGATCGGAGGCCCCGACGGGTCTGCTGGAGGTGGAGGGAGCCGATCGGGTTATGGCGCGAAGACCGAGGGCTGGAGAAATTCCTCGAGCAATAGTGGTGAGATTTCTCCGATATAAGGACAGAGAGATGGTCCTCTGATGGGCAAAGAAAACTCGGAGCAGTAGGTGGGAGAATGCGGTGATCCGCGTATATCAAGATTGGAGTGCGGAGGTGGCGAGAAGGAGGGCAAGCTTTAATCGGGCCAAGGCGGTGTTGCATAAAAGGAAGGCCAAATTCTGAATGCTGTAACCGGCAAGACTGTGGGTCAAACATCTAGGGAAACACCACTACTTCGAAACGGCAGATGAGGCGTGTACATTTATTGTCGAGGAGAAGCTGGAGTGAGCGGGCCAGAAAAAGAATGTTTGGGATAAAAGTGGGGGGGTGAATATGTGGGATGAAGGGGGGAAAAGGGGGAAGAGAGGACTTCCCAAGTTGTTAAACCTGCGATCCTGTCACTTCTCTCTCTTCCCCATGTCGTGGGGGAGGGGGTGAGGGAGGATGAGGAGCTGAGGGCGCCGGCCATTGGGGGCGGGACCAAAAGGGAAGCGCAGGCTTTGTTCCCGCGCTATGGTAATCATGGCGGGAACAGGGAAGCAGGAAGGAGGGGGCCTCGCACAGTGTGAGCCGAGGTCAGGGGGGGAAGCCGAGGTCGGCCAGAGTTTGCTGACTTCTGGGAGCAACATGGGGGGTGCAATTACGCTAGCTTGGGATCTAGCGGGGGGGGGGGGGGTTAACTGGGTTGTTGCTGCTGGGGAGAAGGGAGAGCTGGTATGGAAGGGGGGGGGGGTCAGGGCGGGGGGGGGCGCCGCCTGGGGGGGATACAGCTACGTGGGAACCGGGTGAGGAGCTGGATTGAAAAAGGAAATGGCTAGTCGTCAAGGGGTGGGGGGGGTATAGAGCCCCCCAACCCGGTTGATCACGTGGAATGTGAGAGGGCTGAACGGGCCGATTAAGAGGGCACGGGTACTCGCACACCTAAAGAAACTTAAGGCAGATGTGGTTATGCTTCAGGAGACGCATCTGAAGCTGATAGACCAGGTTAGACTTCGCAAAGGATGGGTGGGGCAGGTGTTTCATTCGGGGCTGGATGCAAAAAACAGGGGGGTGGCCATACTAGTGGGGAAGCGGGTAATGTTTGAGGCAAAGACTATAGTGGCGGATAGTGGGGGCAGATACGTGATGGTGAGTGGCAAACTGCAAGGGGAGGCGGTGGTATTAGTGAACGTGTATGCCCCGAACTCGGATGATGCCAATTTTATGAGGCGTATGCTAGGACGAATCCCGGACCGAGAAGTGGGGAAGTTGGTAATGGGAGGAGACTTTAATACGGTGCTGGACCCAGGGCTGGACAGATCGAGGTCCAGGACCGGAAGGAGGCCGGCTGCAGCTCGGGTGCTTAAGGATTTTATGGAGCAGATGGGAGGAGTAGATCCCTGGAGATTTAGTAGACCTAGGAGTAAGGAGTTTTCGTTTTTCTCCTTTGTACACAAAGTATTTTCACAAATAGATTTTTTTGTTTTGGGAAGGGCACTGATCCCAAAGGTGACGGGGACGGAGTACACGGCTATAGCCATCTCGGATCATGCTCCACACTGGGTGGACCTGGAGATAGGGGAAGAAAAACAACAGCTTCCACCCTGGAGAATGGACATGGGATTATTGGCAGATGAGGGGGTGTGTTTAAGGGTGAGGGGGTGTATTGAAAGGTACTTGGAACTTAATGATAATGGGGAGGTACAGGTGGGAGTGGTCTGGGAGGCGCTGAAGGCAGTGGTTAGAGGGGAGCTGATATCTATTAGGGCACATAAAGGAAAGCAGGAGGGTAGGGAAAGGGAGCGGTTGTTGAAAGAACTTCTGAGGGTGGACTGACAATACGCGGAGGCATCGGAGGAGGGACTGTACAGGGAAAGGCAAAGGCTACATGTAGAATTTGACTTGTTGACTACGGGTAATGCAGAGGCACAATGGAGGAAGGCACAGGGTGTACAGTACAAATATGGGGAGAAGGCGAGTAGGTTGTTGGCCCACCAACTGAGGAAAAGGGGAGCAGCGAGGGAGATAGGGGGGGTGAGAGATGAGGAGGGAGAGATGGAGCGGGGAGCTGAGAGAGTGAATGGAGTGTTCAAGGCATTTTATGAAAGATTATATGAAGCGCAGCCCCCGGACGGGAAGGAGAGAATGATGTGCTTTCTGGATCAGCTGGAATTTCCTAAGGTGGAGGAGCAGGAGAGAGTGGGGCTGGGAGCACAGATTGAGACGGAGGAAGTAGTGAAAGGGATTGGGTGCATGCAGGCGGGGAAGGGCCCGGGACCAGACGGATTCCCAGTTGAATTCTATAAGAAATATTTGGACTTGCTGGCCCCGCTACTGATGAGAACCTTTAATGAGGCGAGGGAAAGGGGGCAGCTGCCCCCGACTATGTCAGAGGCAACGATATCGCTCCTCCTGAAGAACGAAAAAGACCCGCTGCAATGCGGGTCATACAGGCCCATTTCCCTCCTGAATGTGGATGCTAAGATTCTGGCCAAGGTAATGGCAATGAGGATAGAGGATTGTGTCCCGGGGGTGGTCCATGAGGACCAAACTGGGTTTGTGAAGGGGAGACAGCTAAGTACAAATATACGGAGGCTGCTAGGGGTAATGATGATGCCCCCACCAGAGGGGGAAGCGGAGATAGTGGTGGCGATGGATGCCGAGAAAGCATTTGATAGAGTGGAGTGGGATTATTTGTGGGAGGTGTTGAGGAGATTTGGCTTTGGGGACGGGTATATCAGGTGGGTACAGGCTGTATAGGGCCCCGATGGCGAGCGTGGTCACGAATGGACGGGGGTCTGACTATTTTCGGCTCCATAGAGGGACGAGGCAGGGATGTCCTCTGTCCCCGTTATTGTTTGCATTGGCGATTGAACCCCTGGCCATAGCACTGAGGGGTTCCAGGAAGTGGATGGGAGTACTTAGGGGGGAGAAGAACACCGGGTATCTCTGTATGCGGATGATTTGTTGCTATATGTGGCGGACCCAGCGGAGGGGATGCCAGAGATAATGCGGATACTTGGGGAGTTTGGGGATTTTTCAGGGTATAAACTGAACATGGGGAAAAGTGAGTTATTTGTGGTGCATCTGGGGGAGCAGAGCAGAGAGATAGAGGATTTTCCGTTGAGGAAGGTAACAAGGGACTTCCGGTACCTGGGGATCCAGATAGCCAAGAATTGGGGTACATTACACAGGCTTAATTTAACACGGTTGGTGGAACAGATGGAGGAGGATTTCATGAGATGGGACATGGTGTCCCTGTCATTGGCAGGTAGGGTGCAGGCGGTTAAAATGGTGGTCCTCCCGAGATTCCTTTTTGTGTTCCAGTGCCTCCCGGTGGTGATCACGAAGGCTTTTTTCAAAAGAATTGAGAAGAGCATTATGAGTTTTGTGTGGGCTGGGAAGACCCTGAGTGTGAGGCGGGGATTCTTGCAGCGTAGTAGGGACAGGGGGGGCTGGCACTACCGAGCCTAAGTGAGCACTACTGGCCCGCCAATGTTTCAATGGTGTGTAAGTGGATGGGAGAAGGGGAGGGAGCGGCGTGGAAGAGATTGGAGAGGGCATCCTGCAGGGGGACTAGCCTGCAAGCAATGGTGACGGCGCCGTTGCCGTTCTCACCAAAGAAATACACCACAAGCCCGGTGGTGGTGGCTACATTTAAAATTTGGGGGCAGTGGAGACGGCAGAGGGGAGGGACGGGAGCTTTGGTGCGGTCCCCGATAAGAAACAATCATAGGTTCGTTCCGGGGAGAATGGATGGGGGATTTGGAGCATGGCAAAGAGCTGGGGTAGTACAACTAAGAGATCTATTTGTAGATGGGACGTTTGCGAGTCTGGGAGCACTGATGGAGAAATATGGGTTGCCCCAAGGGAATGCATTTAAGTATATGCAATCGAGGGCTTTTGCGAGGCAACAGGTGAGGGAATTCCCGCAGCTCCCGACGCAGGAAGTGCAGGATAGAGTGATCTCAGAGACATGGGTGGGGGACGGTAAGGTGGCGGACATTTACAGGGAGATGAGGGACGAGGGGGAGATCATGGTAGATGAGCTGAAAGGGAAATGGGAAGAAGAACTGGGGGAGGAGATTGAGGAGGGGCTGTGGGCTGATGCCCTACGTAGGGTAAACTCATTGTCCTCGTGTGCCAGGCTAAGCCTGATACAATTTAAGGTGCTACACAGGGCGCATGTGACTGGAGCACGGCTTAGTAAATTTTTGGGGGTAGAGGATAGGTGTGCGAGATGCTCGAGAGGCCCAGCGAATCACACCCATATGTTCTGGTCATACCCGGCACTACAGGGGTTCTGGGTGGGGGTGGCAAAGGTGCTTTCGAAGGTGGTGGGGGGCCGGGTCGAACCAAGCTGGGTGTTGGCTATATTTGGGGTTGCAGAAGAGCCGGGAGTGCAGGAGGCGAGAGAGGCTGACGTGTTGGCCTTTGCGTCCCTTGTAGCCCGGCGCAGGATATTGTTAATGTGGAAGGAAGCTAAACTCCCGGGTGTGGCGACCTGGATAAACGACATAGCAGGGTTTATAAAGTTAGAACGGATTAAGTTCGTGTTAAGGGGTTCGGCTCAGGGGTTCACCAGGCGGTGGCAACCGTTCGTCGACTACCTCACAGAAAGATAGAGGGAATGGAAAAGAAGTAGACAACAGCAGCAACCCAGGGGGGAGGGGAGGGGGGGTGGTTGGAAGGGCGGGGGGGAGGAATCGGACGGACTTAGGGATGTTATTGTATATGTATAGGTATTTGGTATATGTAATTGTATATTGGATTGTTGGATTGTATTTTTGGAGAGTATTTATTTTGGACAAGGCAGTTGCCATTTAGTTTTGTGTTTTGTTTTTGTTTATATATTACTTATTTATTTGTTTTAAACTGGCCACGGTTATTTATATTGCTTTATTGTTGTGTAAAAGAAACACCATGTATTGTTATGTTTGGCCAAAAAACTTGACTAAAATATATTTAAAAAAAAAAAAAAATGATAACCAACTCCTGAAAGAGCAGGATGAACAAACCCCAACAATTTATAGAACCCCTCCTTCACCCCCCCTCGCTCAAACTTCGTCTTCTCCGGGGACAAAAACTCCAGCATGTCCCCCCACCACGCCAAGGCACAGGGTGGAGAAGCTGATCTCCATCCCACCTAGACCCACCTATGAGCGATCAACGAGGTGAAGGTTAAGACACCTGCCCCCACAACCACCTGCAGCTCCGGCCGGTCTGATACCCCGAATATGGCTTCCAGGGGACTGAGTGCCACAACCACATGCAAGACCCCACAACATTGTGCTGAACACCATGCTCCAAAACCTTTCCACGTTCGGAAGGATCAAAACATATGAGCATGGTTCCCGGGACCCCTCCCAATTCACTCACAGGCATCTCCACCCCCCCACCCCCGAAAAGCCGACTCATCCTTGATTTTGTGAGGTGCGCCCTGTACACTACACTATCAGCCCCAACCTCACACATGAAGTCGAGGCATCCCCCTTCTCAATACCTCACACCATAATCCCTCTTCCTGACCACCCCCAGCCCTTCCTTCCACTTTGCCTTAATCCCCTCCATAGACACCCTATCCTCCTCCAGGATCCTCCTGTAGATTGCCGAAATGACCCCCCTCTCCAATCCCCCCACAGACAGCACCGCCTCCAGCAACGAGGAGGCCGGTGCTATCGGGAAGGTCGAGAAAATCTTCCTTGCAAAGTCCTGCACCTGCATGTACCTAAACCCTTCCCTCTGTGCCAAGCCTTCCTTCTCCTCTATGCTCCGAATCGCCCCCAAGGAAGAAATCCTTAATTTCCTTCATCCCCCCCCTCTCATCCCATTTCCAAAACCTCGCATCCATTTCCCCCGGCTCAAAGCATGATTCTCCCTAATCGGCATCATCCCGACCTGGTCCCCAGCTTAAAGTGCTGCCCAAACTGCCTTCAAATCTTCAATGTGACCACCACCACCGGACTCACCGAGTAACCGAGTACTTTCTGTTGTGCTTAGTTGCGTCTTTGATCATGAAGGTACACATAGAACGTGAAGATATGATCACTACAAATATTTATTCTTGATGGTAACTATGTATTTCTATGTACAAACGATTCTGTCTCCATTACTGTAAAACCATCGAGGGAGATGTCTGTCCTGTTGTCCGTCCTACTACCAAGTGCCCGTTTCCTGTCCTTCCTCATACATGTCGGTGTTTGGTTCCACCTGCTGGTGGAGGTCACAACTGTCCCTACATGTATCGGTCAGTGGCTATGGACAGTGGTGCTATTATATACAAATATATACATTGGTACAACCATGTACAATTATACATAGATATGCCTATGTGCATATCAGCACATCCCCTTTCTTTTGAAAAAACATGCGTTTGCAATCATGTGCCTTAAGCATCCTTATTTACAATCACATTTTTGTTTTAAAAAGAAATATTCAGTCACAGGTTCAGTCTATCAGGCTTTCGCCGCACTCTGGATGACCGCCTGAGGACCAGCTGGGCTGGTGAGCGTGCCCCATCTGCATCAATCACTGATCCTTCCCCCGGCACCAGTGCAGACGGGTCAGTTGCCCCAGGGTGTGCTGGATGGCCTGTGCCTATTTTGATCTTGGGGATATATTCAGACTCGTCTGCTGTGCTGAGTACAAAAGGTCGCTGCACCTTGAGTAGGTCTCTTCGGTTTCGGCACAGAAATGAGCCATCCTCGATGAGCACCCTATATGAGTGCGGACCCGCTTGTTGGACAACAGTTGCTAGCTTCGTCCACTTTCTGCCATTGGTATCCTCGACTCCGATCGTGTCTCATATTTGCAAAGGCTGGAGTGCCTTTGCAGATCTGTCATATGCCGCCTTCTGCTTTTGCTTCTGTAGGACGAGCTTTGTCTGGAGTTTTCGATCGACTGTGGGGGCTACCATGGAGGGCAGGGTTGTCCGCAGCTGCCTGTTCATCAACAGCTGTGCTGGTGACAGGCCATTTACCAGTGGGGCTGATCGGTAGCTGAGCAGGGCGAGGTACATGTCTTCCCCTCTGTCTAACGCTTTAATGAGCAGCTATTTAACTATGTGCAAGCCCTTCCCCGCCTTCCCTTTCGACTGTTGATAGAGCAGGCTTGATGGGATGTGTTTGAAATAATACAGGCGAGCAAACGCGGTCCATTCATAATTGCTGAAGCAGGGACCATTGCCCAACATGACAATAGATGGTATGCCATGCCAGGCAAAGATTGATTTTACTTTCTGGATCATACAGCCAGCTGTTGCGTTGGGCAATTGTGCCATCTCAGGGTAGTCAGAAAAGTAATCGATGACAGCCAGGTAGTGTCTCCCTCGAAAGTAGAACAAGTCCACACTGACTTTGTACCATGGGCTGGCAACAACATCTTCCACTTGCATAGGCTTCTTGCTTTGCCTGCAGTGGAATTTTTGACAAGTATCACACTGCTCCACCATGCCTGCGTGTATACCATTTCCTGGGCCCTGCGTTTGCATTTTTCAATGTCTTAATGTCCTTCATGCAGCTATTTTAAATGGCCATAGCGAATGATGGATGACGATCCTGTGCTGCCTTAGAAGCAAACCATCCACCTTCACTGAGGCCAATGCAAATGTTGTAGTAGGCGGGGCAGGAGCCTTTTGGCCAAGCCTCCTTTAGATACCTTTTGAAGCACCAGATCCTTGGCCGTTTCTACCTTGATGAGCTTTGATTTCTCATCGGTAGTGACGTGTACTTGAACTTCGTCCCCCCTGGACAGACTTCATTTACAGACGCAGCTCTTGAGAGTTTGCCAGTGTCAGCCAGAAATTTGCCTGGTGTGTAGATCAAGTTGAGGTCATACTGCTGAAACTTCATAATGAACCGTTGTACGGGGACATCTGCCATAGGTTCTTGTGGACTATCGTGACCAGCGGCCTGTGGTCCACCTCAACCAAAATGTGGGAGGCCCATACACATAATCGTGAAACTTTTCAAGCCCTGTGACAAGTCCCAGGCATTCCCTCTCGAATTGTGCATACCTGCGCTTTGTGTCCGTCATGGCCCTCGAGGTACATGCTACCGGCAGCCAATCCCTATTCGCACTCTTGTACAGCATTGCTCCAATCTCATCTTGAGATGCGTCCGTGGGGATTTTTGTCTCCTTGGCCGGATTGAAAAAGGCCAGCATGGGCGCCGCTGTTGGGGAGACACAGAGTGCTCTCCATTCCTGCTCCTGTTTCGGTGACCACTGGAAGACCACATCCTCCTTAATGGAATTACTGAGCTGGTACGTCTTGGAGGCAAGGTTGGGAATGCATTTTCCAACGAAGCAGGTTTCCTCCAGGTGCTCCTGTTTCCTCCCACAGTCCAAAGATGTGCAGGTTAGGTGGATTGGCCATGAAAAATTGCCCATAGTGTCCAAAATTGCCCTTTGTGTTGGGTGAGGTTACTCGGTTATGGGGATAGGGTGGAGGTGTTGACCTTGGGTAGGGTGCTCTTTCCAAGAGCCGGTGCAGACTCGATGGGCCGAATGGCCTCCTTCTGCACTGTAAATTCTATGATAAATAATATTTATTTACAATATCCTATATATACAACAGCAGCAGCAACTCCGTTGCTGCTCACTCTCCTCTAGCCGGTTCCAAACTGGCCAGCTTTATTTATGCAGTGAATCTGCTCATGATTTCACCGCCCCCCTCATTAAAGAAGCTTATCTCCCAAAGGATTGTGGGATTGCCATTAGTCCCCAGCCAGTGGTAAGCATGCAGGTTATAACACCACCTTAACCTTGAACGAGATCATCTCCCCCCTCACTACTGCCTTCAGAGCCTGCTGGACCACTTACTGTGAAATTTCCCCCGTTCAATTAAACCCCATATATTTCTCGATCACCTCAGTTTGCATCAATATTAAGCAGCAATATTGGGCGGTACGACCCACACTGCTCTGGGTTCTTATCCTTTTTCAAAATAGGGGAGATGGAAGTCTGCGACAATGTGAGGGGGGAGCACCCCCCACATCCTTCGCCTCATTGTATGTTCTCGATAGTAGCGACTCCAGCTCTGCACCGAACTTCTTCTAAAACTCTACTGGAAACCCGTCCGGCTCTAGGGCCTTCCATGCCTGCATCGCACCCACGACGTCCATCATCTCCCTCAGCCCGGTCGGGGTCTCCAGCCACTGCACCCTCTCCCTCTCTGTGATCCTCCACATATACCCCACACCCTGTCCTCCTTTTCCCACTCTTCACCGTAGAGGATCCATCTATAAAGATTTTTAAGGGCTCTTTTGAGCCTTCCTTGGCCCTCCCCCCTTTTGTTTTGGCACAAATCGTCCCTTGGCATCATTTGTTGCCACTATGTGGCACTCATGGAGTTCTCCACTATAGCTTAAGTTGTCAACTTGAAAGGTGGACTATTTTGGCTGTTTTACCGTAATATCGTGGCCCTGGAGCATGAGGGTCCAGCATGCTATATGTTTCTGGCGCACTTGCTGCCTTTTATCCGTCCATCTAATCGTAGTTGGATGGGACTGTGCACTGTTAAAATGATGAGAGGACTGAGTCTGATGATATAGGCAAAGTGCTGTACTGACCAGAAAATTGCGAGGCGGTGTTGCTCACATGCAGACAATCCCTGATCTACGGGGTTTAGCAGCCCGGAAGCATAAGGCTATCTGTCCGAGGTGCCCGTGGCGTTCTTGCAGAATTACCGCCGCAATTGGTCAGTTTATGACGACTTCTAGTGCAAAAAGGAGTTCTAGATCTGGCACCTGTATGGGCGGAGCCTTTTCTAGGGCCTGTTTTAACTCCAAGACAGCTTGTGTGCACTGCTCGGCCCAATCCCATGATGTTTTCTTTTTTAGGAAGTCTGATAACGGGAAGAGTTTGGTGGTGAAACCATCAGTGTGGCTCCTGCAATATCCCATCAGTCCCAGAAAGGACTGTAATGAGCTCACATCTTTGGATCTTTGGGCATTGACTGTGCTATTGACTGGATGTGTTTCCTTTCAACTTTGTGTTTGCCATGGGTCACTGCGGTTCCCAAGTATGTGACTTGGCACTTCATGATCTGAGCAATTTTGGATTGAGCTTTAATCCTAATTATGTAAGGAGGGTCAGCAATTCATTGAATAATTTTAGATGTTCCTCTCCTGTGTCTGTTTGGAGAAGGAACATCTCATATATTGGATCAGCATTCCGGTCATGAGAAACCTTGAAGCTCTTCAGCTAATCTCTGGTGCAAAATGGGAGGGGAGTTGTGAAATCCTTGAGGCAAGTAGGTCCATGTATACTGCTGACCTTGGAAAGTAAAAGCAAATTTGTACTTGCATTGTTGGTTTAAGGGAATGGACCAAAACCCATTGCTGATATCCAGCCCGGTAAAATATTTTGTCTCTCTGTGGGGCTTGCCCCATCATTGTCGAGGGACTGCTTGCAATCGTTGGTGCTGTTAGTTGGGTTGTTTTATTTAATTCCTGGTAGTCGATTGTCAGTCTCCAGGATCCGGCTGGCTTCTTGACTGGCCAAATCACGGAGTTGTTTGTTGAAGCTGCAGGGTGTAATCATCCCTGTTGCAACAGGCTGGTGATCACTTTCACAACCTCGCCCTCAGCTTGCTTAGGAAAAGTGTACTGCTTTTGGGTTTTCAGATTAGGGCCTTCTACAACCAGTTGCCCTGCCATCCGTCCACAGCCATGTTTGTGTTTTGTATTTGTGTGCATTTTGCAATGACTTCCTGTGCTCCCAGGATGTTAGTCACGTACGTGGGGTTTTTCCATAATTCCCCAACTAGACAAATCATCTCTGCATAGCTCCTCATTGTGATCTCTAGCGGTAGCTCATTTTCCAGGGCCAGCAGTTCACCGGGTCAAAAGACAGGTCGCACTTGCGCATGAAGGCTATGTTGTGCTTCCGGGTGGAGATTCACTAATATAACTGGGTGATGATTTCTGGTGGCGGCTATGAGCTGAGCAGTTGTACGAGAGGTGGCTCTCTCTTGGAAGCTTCAAACTCGGCCCTTTTAACTCATAAAGTGGATACAAAAAAGCAACAAACACGCTCCCACCCAATTCTCACTCCAAACTAACACCCAGCAAAAAGAAATGCTGTCGAACCAACTACTGAATTGAAAGAATAGCAAACATCAGGAGAAGAAGACCCCAACCTCAGAGCGAGGGAACACACTGGGAAGAACATAGCGAACCCAGCAGAATCGGCAACACAAACGCCAACCCACCCGTCGATGGCGCAAATGATGGAGCTTCTTTTAATAGAGCTCCAAATGCACAGAGACTAATAAAATGGGACCTTATGTTGGCCATGAGGTGGATCATAGAAACTGCTGTGGTCCTCATTAAGGAGGCATTGGACAGAACAGAGCAGAGACTGGAGACCCAGGAAGCGACGGTGCGAGACCTGGAGAAAGCGGCCACTGACCAGAGCGAGCAGATTATCTCACTCGAGGCCAAGGTGGCAAGGCTGGTAACCAATCCAGAAGTCGCTCAAGGGAAAAGTCAACAATCAGGAGAACAGACCCTGCCGTCAGAACCTGAGAATGTTGGGCTACCTGAGGGCACAGAGGGCAGGAACCCTACAGAGTGTGTCGCGAAGGTGCACAGGAAACTGGTCAGAGGGGAAGACTTCACCAAACCCCCAAAGGTAGACAGGGCCCATAGGTCGCTCCGGCAAAAGCCCAAATCAGGAGAACCACCACCGACGATAACTGCAAAACTGCGTGGGTTTCAGAACAAAGAGAGGGTGATGAACGGGCAGATGGGAACGACATACAATCCGCATCCAACAGGAGATTCTAGCTGACCTAGCCAAGCGCCGGGCAGAGTTTAATGGAGCCAAAGTGGCTTTATTTAAAAGTAAGGTGCAGTTTGACATGTTGTACCTGGTAAGACAATGGACAGCATACGGCAACAAAAGAGTATTATTTTAACACGCTGGAGGAAGTAAATGAGATCAGACAGAAAAACAGATTTGGAAGGCAGCAATAAGGGACAATCGAGAACTCGTAAACGTAACTTTCTTTCTGTTCTTGATTCCTACACGATCTGGGGAGGGGAAGGCAGAGGCACACTGAAATGAGATGAAGGGTGTGGTTGTGGACCAAATAGGCCGAGTGCAAAAGGAGATGCTCCCGTGAGGAGCCACCACACAGGCGGGTAGGTTAGTATATGGTACATGGGAGTAAAAAAACAGGGTGGGGGGGGGGGTGAGTGGCGCAGTGTAGCGCCAGAAAGGGAGGGAGTGCCTGACTGGGGGGGGGGGGGAAACCAGTGGGGAGGGGTAAAGGGGGGGCAGGCTTGTGGAGAGGCAATAGGAGTACGGGAAAAAGGAAGAGGGGACAGGGAGGACAGATGAGGGAGGGGTCGGGTCGGGGATTAGGTGGGGTGTGGGATGGGAGGAAGGGTAGAATGCTGGTTGCAACAGGCCGCAAATGGGGAAGGCTGGAACAGATAAGACAATGGTGGTCTTCTTGGATGGCCCACAAACAAGGGGAACCCCGGCATGCAGAGGCATGTCCACATGCTCAGTATGGCTGACCCCGCCCAGGAATGGAACTCCTTAGAGAGTTTGGAGCCTTCTCAGGATACAAACTCAATCTGAGCAAGAGCAAAACCTTACCTGTGAACCCGCAGGGGGGAGAATCGGAGCTGGGGAAACTACTGTTCAAGTTGGCCCAACACCAAATTCTGATACCTGGGGGTCCAGATAACCCACGACTGGACGCGGATCCACAAGTGGAACCTATCAAATCTGGTGGAATAAGTAAAGAGAGACCTGCGAATGTTTGACTCACTCCTGTTCTCCCTGGCGGGAAGAGTACAGACAATTAAAATGAACATGCTGCCATGATTTCTGTTCCTATTCAGATTTCTCCTGATCGAAAAACTTCCGGGTGCGGCGATGACCAGCTGAGTCGCACGTTTCGGCAGCTCCCGGTGAAACGGACTTTTGGGCTCTTGATAGGAGCCCCAACGGCAGTTTTGACGGATATAAACACTGTGCGGTAAACCAGATTTCTCCTGATCTTCATACCCAAGTCCTTCTTTACGAAAGTAGACAAGCTAATCATGCCGTTTGTGTGGGGGTGAAAGAACCCCAGAATCCGTAAAATCATCCTAGAAAGAAGGAGGAACATGGGGAGCCTGGCCCTTCTGAACCACTGGACGGCAAACGCAGAAAGGTTACAAGGGTAGATCAGAGTGCTGGAGGAGGAATAGGGGAAATCGGAGGAGATCTCCTGCACAAGAACATCCCTCTAAGCATTGGCCATGACCCCACTCACAATCCCCCGAGCCAAGTACTCGAGAAGCCTAGTAGTGGTGGCCACACCAAGGACTCTGAATCAGCTCAGGCACCATTTCAATCTGAGTTCAATGTCTGCTTTGGCCTACATCTGCAAAACCCACAATTTCACCCCGGTAACAATAGAATCCTCCTTTAAAAAGTGGGGCTGTTTAGCACAGGGCTAAGTCGCTGGCCTTGAAAGCAGACCAAGGCAGGCCAGCAGCACGGTTCAATTCCCGTAACAGCCTCCCCGAACAGGCGCTGGAATGTGGCGACTAGGGGCTTTTCACAGTAACTTCATTTGAAGCCTCCTTGTGACAATAAGTAATTTTCATTCATTTCATTTCATTTCAATTTGACATTCCTCATATTAAATTGAATAATGAGGAAGTAGTAAAAGAATTGTGATAAATTATTGAGTTACCTTCCGGTAACAAAATGACCTAAAAAAGTAAATACAGTCACATGTATGTGGGAATAAATTGGGAGGTACAAAAGTAATTATGCATGATGTAGATATAGGAAATGCTATTCCCATTATACAACTTCCATACAGGTTCAATCCACTAAAGTTAGCAAAGTACAAAAGGAGATTGACAACATGCTTAAGTAGGATATCATCAAAGTGAGTTGCAGCAATTGGAGCTCACCGATTGCCATGGCCCCAAAACAGGATGGAATACAATAATTGTGGTTGGGCAGCACAGTAGCATATTGGTTAGCACAGTTGCTTCACAGCTCCAGGGTCCCAGGTTCGATTCCCGGTTTGGGTTACTGTCTGTGCGGAGTCTGCACGTTCTCCCCTTGACTGACTGGGTTTCCTCCGGGTGCTCCGGTTTCCACCCACAGTCCAAAGATGTGCAGGTTAGGTGGATTGGCCATGCAAAATTGCCCTTAGTGTCCAAAAAGGTTGGCTGGGGCTACGAGGGATAGGGTGGAGCATGTGGGCTTGGGTAGGATGCTCTTTCCAAGGGCCAGTGAGACTTGAATGGTCTACTTCTGCACTGCAAATTCTATGATTCTATAGAAAGGTCAATGCAGATATGAAGTCAGATTCATATCCTATTCCTCGTTTGGAAGACTGTGTTGAAAAGGTGGGAGAAGCACTTCCGGTGGCGCGCGCGAGCGGAGCGGTCGTGCTGGAGAGGGGCTCCCGCCGGTCCGCGGCATTTTGTCGTTTTCCGGGGGTTTCCTCCTTGTTTCGCCGGTCGGGATTTCTTCGGCCGTTGGGGCCTGAGGGACGGGCGCCGGGTCGGGCCAGTTTGGAGCCGGTGAGGAGCCCTGTGGCCGGAGCAGCAGGGGCATTGAGCCCGGAAGCAAGCGGCGGGAGAGGAGCTTGGCCTGAGGCGAGGCCTGAATCCAGCACAAATGTAGAGGGGGAGCAGCGCACACCGGGTGCCCCCGCTGAAAATGAATGTTTGGGATGTTTGAAGTCCGGTCCCAGGGGAAGAGATTTTTTGAACCTTGACATTTGAATCTTTTTTTTATTTTTTATTTAAAATTTTAAAAAATATTTAAAATTAAAAAAAAAAAAAAATTATTTATTTATCTCAAGATTGAAGAAAGAAGGAGAAAAATACTAAGTGGTTAAGGGATGCCAAATACGGTTGTGAAGAAGGGAGGAAATGTGGGTTCGCCGCCCAAGGAGAGGACCAGTAAAAGCGCTGACAAGATGGCAGATGCCGGACCGCGTGGTGGGGCCGCACTACTTACAGTGGAAAAGATGACCGAGGTGTTTGCTGTGGAGCTGGAGAAGCAGTTTGCAAGGCACATGGAGGCGTTGAGGAAGGAGATGGCAGTCGCACTGAGATCATTGGTGGAAGAGGCAATCGCCCCGGTGAGGGTGGATGTGGCAAAGGCGTTGGCCGAGGTGTGAGAACAATATGAAAAGATAACGGAAGTGGAGCAGGCCATGACCTCAATGGAGGACGAACTGCGGAGAGTGGTGGAGGTCAACAGAGAACTCCGAGCAAAGGTCGAGGACTTGGAGAACCGCTCGAGGCGGCATAATCCGAGAATTGTGGACTTGCCCGAAGGGACAGGGGGCTCAAGGCCAACTGAGTACTTTGCTAGATGTTGGCGGAATTGATGGGGGAGGGTGAAGGCTCCTCCCGGTATGAACTGGACTGAGCTCATCGGTCGTTAAGGCCGAAAACCAAAGTAAATGAGCCGCCGAGAGCAGTAATTGTCTGCTTCCATAAATACCACATGAAGGAGAAGGTGTTAAACTGGGCGAAGCAGAAGCACGAGGTGCAGTGGGATGGTGCTAGAGTTCGGATTTATTAGGACTTGACGAGTGGCGTTCAGCCGAGTGAAGGAGGCATGTACAACAAGGGACTG
Organism: Scyliorhinus torazame; assembly: GCF_047496885.1. NCBI lineage: Eukaryota > Metazoa > Chordata > Chondrichthyes > Carcharhiniformes > Scyliorhinidae > Scyliorhinus > Scyliorhinus torazame. The sequence goes on from NC_092719.1 coordinate 86,341,779, forward strand.
CGATTTGGTATGGTATACCCAGTAAAGCTGAGGGTGATGTACAACACCAAAGATTTTTATTTTGAAACGGTAGAGGCGGCTGAGGTGTTCATGAAGGCAGAAGGCTTGGGACAAAAGTGAGGAGTGGAGCTGGAAGGGAGATCGTGGACTGTGATTGGGGAGCTGGAAAATGTATAAATGTTATAACTTTCTTTTCACTGACCTGTATTGCAACGTACTTGACTTCACATTGTTATAGAGTTTAAGTTTCTGTTTGGTTTGATTAGCATTTTTGTTCCTTTTCTTTTGTTGCAACGGTTATATGTAATTTTATTGAATTGTGCGGGTTGGATTGTTTTTCCTTTTATTTTGGGACTGGGTGGGAGGGGACAGTATGCCTTTTGGGTGGGGTGGGGGGACCACCCGCGCTAGCTAACTAAAGTGGCTAGTGAACGGAGGTGAGGTGAGAGGAAGGCTGTGGACATTGGAGCCTGGTTAGCAGGTTTCGATGGGCTTACGAGTCAAGCAAGTTGCGGGGGAGAGGATCGATACTGGGTAGGAAGTACAGGGGAGGATTCTGGGAGGGGGAAGGGGATTCGATGTTAATAACGGAAAGGGACAGATCAGGATCATGGGGCAGGGCCCAGTGGTATGATGATGGTGGATAAGAAGGGGGGGGTGAGAGACCCCCAGTAAGGATAGTCATGTGGAATGTGAGGGGGCTGGGAGGCCCAATCAAGAGGTCAAGGATGCTTGCGCATCTTAAACGTTTGAAGGTCAATGTAGCAATCCTAAAGGAGACTCACCTGAGGGCGATGAATCAAGTGAGACTTAAAAAGGGCTGGTTTAGCCAGATGTTTCACTCTGGATTTGACGGACGGGCTCGAGGGGTAGCGGTAATGGTCAGTAAAAGGGTACGGTTCCAAATGGAGAAGGTGGTGGCAGATCAGGGGAGTAGATATGTGATTGTGACAGTGGCGCTGGAGGGGAGGCTAGTGGCGCTGGTAAATGTATATGGTCCCAATTGGGACGATGTGGGATTCGCGAAGAAGGTGTGTGGAGCCATCCCCGACTTGGATACTCACAAGCTGATAGTGGGATGGGGGTATTGGAACTTGGTGCAGGAGCCAAGATTGGACAGGTCACTGCTGCGCTCGCTGGTCCCGTTGTGGGGGGGGGGGGGGGTGGGCGGCGAGGGTGGAGGGTGAAGACGCTGGCTGGGCTAATGGTGGAAATGGGAGGAGTGGACCCTTGGAGGGTTCCGCATCCGAGGGAGCGGGAGTATTCATTTTTCTCAGCGGTCCATAAGGTGTACTTGTGGATCGACTTTGTCATGGTGTGGATGGCACTGCTGGCTGGCATTCAAGGGTCGGAGTACTTGGCAATTGCAATATCAGATCATGCTCCGCGTTGGGTCGATATGGTACTGGAGAAGGGGATGGTACAGAGACCAGGGTGGAAGTTAGATGTGGGACTGTTGGGGGACCGAGGGTTCTGTGACAAAATTGAAAAAGTAATCGAGGAATATGGAGGTTTTTTTTAAATTAAATATTTTATTGAAAATTTTTGGTCAACCAACACAGTACATTGTGCATCCTTTACACAATATTATAACAACACAATTAACATTGACCTATTTTATAAACAAAAAATGAATAAATAATAAATAACAAAAATGAAAACTAGCCCTAATTGGCAACGGCCTTGTCACAAGTAACACTCTCCAAAAATATAATTTAACAGTCCAATATATAATTATCTGTAGCAACGACCTATACATACTATACAGTATATATTAACAACCCTGAGAGTCCTTCTGGTTCCTCCCCCCCCCCCCCCCCCCCCCCGATCCTGGGCTGCTGCTGCTGCCTTCTTTTTTCCATTCCGTCTATCTTTCTGCGAGGTATTCGACGAACGGTTGCCACCGCCTGGTGAACCCTTGAGCCGACCCCCTTAGGACGAACTTAATCCGCTCTAGCTTTATAAACCCCGCCATGTCATTTATCCAGGTCTCCACCCCCGGGGGCTTGGCTTCTTTCCACATTAGCAATATCCTGCGCCGGGCTACTAGGGACGCAAAGGCCAAAACATCGGCCTCTCTCGCCTCCTGCACTCCCGGCTCTTGTGCAACCCCAAATATAGCCAACTCCCAGCTTGGTTCGACCCGGACTCCTACTACTTTTGAAAGCACCTTTGTCACCCCCTTCCAAAACCCCTGTAGTGCCGGGCATGACCAAAACATATGGGTATGATTCGCTGGGCTTCTCGAGCACCTCGCACACCTATCCTCCACCCCCAAAAATTTACTGAGCCGTGCTCCAGTCATATGCGCCCTGTGTAATACCTTAAACTGACTCAGGCTTAGCCTGGCACACGAGGACGACGAGTTTACCTTGCTTAGGGCATCTGCCCACAGCCCCTCCTTGATCTCGTCCCCCAGCTCTTCTTCCCATTTCCCTTTTAGTTCATCTACCATAGTCTCCCCTTCGTCCCTCATTTCCCTATATATATCTGACACCTTACCATCCCCCACCCATGTCTTTGAGATCACTCTGTCCTGCACCTCTTGTGTCGGGAGCTGCGGGAATTCCCTCACCTGTTGCCTCGCAAAAGCCCTCAGTTGCATGTACCTGAATGCATTCCCTTGGGGCAACCCATATTTCTCGGTCAGCGCTCCCAGACTCGCGAACTTCCCATCCACAAACAGATCTTTCAGTTGCGTTATTCCTGCTCTTTGCCACATTCCATGTCCCCCATCCATTCCCCCCGGGGCAAACCTATGATTGTTTCTTATCGGGGACCCCCCCAAGGCTCCAGTCTTTCCCCTATGCCGTCTCCACTGTCCCCAAATCTTCAGTGTAGCCACCACCACCGGGCTTGTGGTGTAGTTCCTCGGTGAGAACGGCAATGGGGCTGTCACCATAGCCTGTAGGCTAGTCCCCCGACAGGACGCCCTCTCTAATCTCTTCCACGCCGCTCCCTCCTCCTCTCCCATCCACTGACTCACCATTGAAATATTAGCGGCCCAATAATACTCACTTAGGCTCGGTAGTGCCAGCTCCCCCCTATCCCTGCTACGCTGTAAGAAGCCCTTCCTCACTCTCGGGGTCTTCCCGGCCCACACAAAACCCATGATGCTCTTTTCAATCCTTTTAAAAAAAGCCTTCGTGATCACCACCGGGAGGCACTGAAACACAAAGAGGAATCTCGGGAGGACCACCATCTTAACCGCCTGCACCCTCCCTGCCAGTAACAGGGATACCATATCCCATTTCTTGAAATCCTCCTCCATCTGTTCCACCAACCGCGTTAAATTTAACCTATGCAATGTGCCCCAATTCTTAGCTATCTGGATCCCCAGGTAACGAAAGTCCCTTGTTACCTTCCTCAACGGTAGGTCCTCTATTTCTCTACTCTGCTCCCCTGGATGCACCACAAACAACTCACTTTTCCCCATGTTCAATTTATACCCTGAAAAATCCCCAAACTCCCCAAGTATCCGCATTATTTCTGGCATCCCCTCCGCCGGGTCTGCCACGTATAGTAGCAAATCGTCCGCATACAAAGATACCCGGTGTTCTTCTCCTCCCCTAAGTACTCCCCTCCATTTCTTGGAACCCCTCAAAGCTATCGCCAGGGGCTCAATCGCCAGTTTGGGGACAGAGGGCATCCCTGCCTTGTCCCTCTCTGGAGCCGAAAATATGCAGATCCCCGTCCATTCGTGACCACGCTCGCCACTGGGGCCCTATACAACAGCTGCACTCATCTAACATACACCTCTCCAAAACCAAATCTCCTCAACACCTCCCACAAATAATCCCACTCCACTCTATCAAATGCTTTCTCGGCATCCATCGCCACTACTATCTCCGTTTCTCCCTCTGGTGGGGCCATCATCATTACCCCTAACAACCTCCGTATATTCGTGTTCAGCTGTCTCCCCTTCACAAACCCAGTTTGGTCCTAGTGGACCACCCCCGGGACACATTCCTCTATTCTCATTGCCATTACCTTGGCCAGGATCTTGGCATCTACATTTAGGAGGGAAATAGGTCTATAGGACCCGCATTGTAGCGGGTCCTTTTCCTTCTTTAAGAGAAGCAATATCGTTGCTTCAGACATAGTCGGGGGCAGTTGTCCCCTTTCCTTTGCCTCATTAAAGGTCCTCGTCAGTACCGGGGCGAGCAAGTCCATATATTTTCTTTCGAACTCGACTGGGAATCCATCCGGTCCCGGGGCCTTTCCCGCCTGCATGCTCCTAATTCCTTTCACCACTTCTTCTACCTCGATCTGTGCTCCCAGTCCCACCCTTTCCTGCTCTTCCACCTTGGGAAATTCCAGCCGATCCAAGAAGCCCATCATTCTCTCCCTCCCATCCGGGGGTTGAGCTTCATATAATTTTTTATAAAATGTCTTGAACACTCAATTCACTCTCTCCGCTCCCCGCTCCATCTCTCCTTCCTCATCCCTCACTCCCCCTATTTCCCTCGCTGCTCCCCTTTTCCTCAATTGGTGTGCCAGCAACCTGCTCGCCTTCTCCCCATATTCGTACTGTACACCCTGTGCCTTCCTCCATTGTGCCTCTGCAGTGCCCGTAGTCAGCAAGTCAAATTCTACATGTAGCCTTTGCCTTTCCCTGTACAGTCCCTCCTCCGGTGCTTCCGCATATTGTCTGTCCACCCTCAAAAGTTCTTGCAGCAACCGCTCCCGTTCCTTACTCTCCTGCTTCCCTTTATGTGCCCTTATTGATATCAGCTCCCCTCTAACCACCGCCTTCAACGCCTCCCAGACCACTCCCACCTGGACCTCCCCATTATCATTGAGTTCCAAGTACTTTTCAATGCACCCCCTCACCCTTAGACACACCCCTCATCTGCCATTAGTCCCATGTCCATTCTCCAGGGTGGGCGCCCTCCTGTTTCCTCCCCTATCTCCAAGTCCACCCAGTGTGGAGCGTGATCCGAAATGGCTATAGCCGTATACTCCGTTCCCCTCACCTTCGGGATCAGTGCCCTACCCAGCACAAAAAAGTCTATTCGCGAGTAGACTTTATGGACATAGGAGAAAAACGAGAACTCCTTACTCCTAGGTCTGCTAAATCTCCACGGGTCTACACCTCCCATCTGCTCCATAAAATCTTTAAGTACCTTGGCTGCTGCCGGCCTCCTTCCAGTCCTGGACTTCGACCTATCCAGCCCTGGTTCCAACACCGTATTAAAATCTCCCCCCATTATCAGCTTTCCCATCTCTAGGTCCGGAATGCGTCCTAGCATCCGCCTCATAAAATTGGCATCATCCCAGTTCGGGGCATATACGTTTACCAAAACCACCGTCTCCCCCTGTAGTTTGCCACTCACCATCACCTATCTGCCCCCGTTATCCGCCACTATAGTCTTTGCCTCGAACATTACCCGCTTCCCCACTAATATAGCCACCCCCCTGTTTTTCGCATCTAGCCCCGAATGGAACACCTGCCCCACCCATCCTTTGCGTAGCCTAACCTGGTCTATCAGTTTCAGGTGCGTTTCCTGTAACATAACCACATCTGCCTTAAGTTTCTTAAGGTGTGCGAGTACCCGTGCCCTCTTTATCGGCCCGTTCAGCCCTCTCACGTTCCACGTGATCAGCCGAGTTGGGGGGCTTCCTACCCCCCCCTTGTCGATTAGCCATCACCTTTTTCCAGCTCCTCACCCGGTTCCCACGCAGCTGTATCTCCCCCAGGCGGTGCCCCCCCGCCCATCCTCCCCATACCAGCTCCCCCCTCTCCCCAGCAGCAGCAACCCAGTAATTCCTCCCTCCCACCCCCCCCGCTAGATCCTCCGCTAGCGTAATTACTCCCCCCATGTTGCTCCCAGAAGTCAGCAAACTCTGGCCGACCTCGGCTTCCCCCCGTGACCTCGGCTCGCACCGTGCGACGCCCCCTCCTTCCTGCTTCTCTATTCCCGCCATGATTATCATAGCGCGGGAACCAAGCCCACGCTTCTCCCTTGGCCCCGCCCCCAATGGCCAACGCCCCATCTCCTCCACCTCCCCTCCTCCCCCCATCACCACCTGTGGGAGAGAGAAAAGTTACCACATCGCAGGATTAGTACATAAAACTCCTCTTTCCCCCCTTTTTAACCCCCCTCTTTGCCCCCCACATTCGCCCCACCACTTTGTTCAAATGTTCTTTTTAATAACCCACTCATTCCAGTTTTTCTTCCACAATAAAAGTCCACGCTTCATCCGCCGTCTCAAAGTAGTGGTGCCTCCCTCGATATGTGACCCACAGTCTTGCCGGTTGTAGCATTCCAAATTTTATCTTCTTTTTATGAAGCACCGCCTTGGCCCGATTAAAGCTCGCCCTCCTTCTCGCCACCTCCGCACTCCAGTCTTGATAAACGCGGATCACCGCGTTCTCCCATTTACTGCTCCGAGTTTTCTTCGCCCATCTAAGGACCATTTCTCTATCCTTAAAACGGAGGAATCTGACCACTATGGCTCTGGGAATTTCTCCTGCTCTCGGTCCTCGCGCCATCACTCGGTATGCTCCCTCCACCTCCAACGGACCCGCCGGGGCCTCCGCTCCCATTAACGAGTGCAGCATCGTGCTCACATATGCCCCGACGTCCGCTCCCTCCACACTTTCAGGAAGACCAAGAATCCTCAGGTTGTTCCTCCTTGCGTTGTTTTCCAGTGCCTCCAACCTTTCCACACATCGTTTCTGATGTGCCTCCTGCGTCTCCGTCTTCACCACCAGGCCCTGTATGTCGTCCTCATTCTCGGCTGCCTTTGCCTTCACGACCCGAAGCTCCCGCTCCTGGGTCTTTTGTTCCTCCTTTAGCCCTTCGATCGCCTGTAGTATCGGGGCCAACAGCTCTTTCTTCATTTCCTTTTTGAGCTCTTCCACACAGCATTTCAAGAACTCTTGTTGTTCAGGGCCCCATGTTAAACTGCCACCTTCCGACGCCATCTTGGTTTTTGCTTGCCTTCCTTGCCGCTGTTCTAAAGGATCCACTGCAATCCGGCCGCTTTCTCCTTTTTTCATCCGTATCCAGGGGGGATTCCCTTCTGGTTTACCACACAAGTGTTTTTAGCCGTCAAAATTGCCGTTGGGGCTCCTATCAAGAGCCCAAAAGTCCGTTTCACCAGGAGCTGCCGAAACGTGCGACTCAGCTGGTCATCGCCGCACCCGGAAGTCCGAATATGTAGGTTTTAACTGCACGGGTAAGGTATCCAAGGCGATTGTTTGTGAGGCTTTAAAGGCGGGGGTGAGGTGATCTTGTTCAAGGCTAGGCTAGACAAAGGGGAGTGGTTGGAACGTCAGAGGGTGATGAGATGCTGGAGGTAGACAGGAGGTTTGCAAAGGATAGTGACCTATCGAAGTTGGAAAAGAGGAAGGAACTCGAGGCGAACTTTGACAGATTATCTACCAGGAAGGTGGTACGCCAATTGAGGCAAGCAAGGGGGACAGTTCACGAGCATGTTGGCGGGTCAGTTCCATAGGGAGGCTGCGGCAAGCGAAATTGTCCAGGTGAGGGACAGGGCAGGGAATATGGTGGTAGCTCCAGATCACATTAACAAAGTCTTTAAGGAATTCTATGTTGTACAGGTCAGAGCCACCTGGAGGAGGCTGGGAGATGCAGGAATTTCTAGATGGGCTGGAGTACCCAAGGTTACGGGAGGGGGACAGGGCGACATTAGAGGGGGCGATAGTGGAGGAGATAAAGGATGCAATTGGGAGGATGCAGTTGGGGAAGGTGGCAGGGCCGGATGGGTTTCCGGATGGGATTATTATAAAAATTACAAAAATAAGCTGGTACTGCTGATAGTGGGGATGTTTGAGGAGACGGTAGGGAAGGGGGGTGTTGCCGCAAACTTTGCAGCAGGCATCGATTTTCCTGTTCCTGAAGAAAGTAAGGATCTGACGAGTGTGGGTCGTAGAGGCCCATATCACTTTTAAATGTGGACGCAAAAGTATTGGCGAAGGTACTGGCAGGTAGGCTGGAGGAGTGCATCCCCAAGGTGATGGGTGAAGATCAGACTGGGTTTGTGAGAGGAAGGCAGCTCTCTTCGAACATTAGGAGGGTATTTAATGTGGTTATGGCGGCGGGGAAGGAAACAGAGGTGGTTGTGGCATTGGATGCCGAGAAAGCATTTTGACTGGGTAGAATGGGGGTACTTGATGGCAGTTCTGGAGCAGTTTGGAAATGGACCCAGATTTGTGGACTGGGTAAAGCTATTATTTGAGGAGCCGAAGGCCAGTATCCGCACAAATAACATCAGCTCAGAATCCTTTCCTCTCCACTGTGGGACTAGGCAGGGATGTCCTATGACCCTCCTGCTGGTTGAACTCGCGATTGAGCCATTGGCCATCACGTTAAGATGTTCGGGGGTATCGAAAGGGATAGTGCGGGGTGGGGACAGAGCATAGGGTGTCCTTGTATGCCGATGACTTGTTATTATACGTGTCGCAACCGAGTGTGTCAATAGGGGGAATACTGGAGCTGCTTCAGGTGTTTGGGTCTTTCTCAGGGTACAAATTAAGTCGAGACATGAGTGGATAGTTTGTGGTGTCTCGGCCAGAGGTGGGGGCAGGGGTGGGGGGGCTGCCATTCCGTAGGGCAGGAACTCACTTTAGATACCTGGGGGTGCAGGTTGCTTGGGATTGGGGGCTCCGTAGGTACAACATTTCTAGTTTGATGGGGTGGGTGAAAGCTGATCTGGCAAGGTAGGATGATCTTCCTGTCACTGGCGGGTCGGGTACAGGCGGTTAAAATGAATAAAATTAATGTGTTGCCGTGATTCCTGTTTATTTTCCAATGCCTGCCGATTTTCCTGCCAAAGACATTTTTCAGAGAGATTGAAGGGATGATTATCTCGTTCACATGGGATGGGAAGGTGGCCAGAATTATAAAGGTGCTACTACAAAGCACTGCACTGTATATTCTATGATCGATGATATCGGCGGTTTACGGAGCTATTTTAGAGGAGGAGAAGGCGCCGCTAGAAGGGATCAAGGCAAAGTGGGAGGAAGAGTTGGGAGAGGGTATGGAGGAGGGATTCTGGTGTGAGGTGCTTCAGAGGGTGAATGCCTCGTGTGCGAGGTTCTGATACAGCTGAAGGTGGTATATAGGGCACACCTTACAAGGGCGAGGATGAGCCGGCTCTTTGAGGGGGTAGAAGATGTGTGTGAACATTGCGGGGGGGTGCCCGCAAACCACGTTCTTATGTTTTGGTCCTGTCCAAAGCTGGAGTATTACTGGAAGAAGGTGTTTATGGTAATCACTAAAGTGGTGCATGTGTAACTGGAACTGGGTAGGGTGTCGGACCAGCCGGGGTTGGAAATGGATGCATGGGCAGATGTTGTAGCCTTCGCCTCGTTGATCGCCTGAAGGCGGATCCTGTTAGGGTGGAGATCAATCTCTCCACCCTGTGCCCTGGCGTGACGGGAGGACCTGCTGGAATCTTGAGAACGTCAAATTTGAACTGAGGGGAAGGATGGAGGGGTTTTACAATTCATGGGCGTTATTCATTATGCACTTTTGAGAATTGGATTACATTGAACATTAGCGGGGGGGGGGGGGTGGGGGGTGGCTGGGGGGGCTGTATTTGTTAATAGCGACTATTCCTGATTCCTTTTTGTCATTTGTTTATGTTAACATGTGGGCTAATGTTTGGGGATTTGGTGGGAGAATGGGATTATTGTTATTGATATGGGGATTGGCATTGCATTTGTTACTGATTACTGTTTATTGTTGGGTGTAAATCTGGGAGAAAATGTGAAAAAGGAGGAGAATAAAAATATTTTAAAGAAAAAGAAAAGGTGGGAGAAGCACATTTTATTACCAAACTTGACTTATTAAAGGATATTGGTAAGTACCTTTACCACACAGGGCAAAGGAAGTTTTGACTTTTGTGACGCAAAATCAGTATCAATTTAAATTCATACCACTTGAATGAGAAATGCGGTAGCAACATATCTAAGATTAACAACAAGATCAACAATTGTGCAGTATACATTCACGATTTGGTGGTGTTCAGTGGAACCTGGAAGGAGCATTTGGAACATTTAAAACAATTATTCGATCGACTAAAGGAAGCTGGATTGGTGGCAAATTTGGCAGAGTGAGTTTTCAAAAGCTCTAGCCATCTTCTTAGGCCATAACCATTGGACACAGTCAGATGGCTCCATGGAATATGAAGACGAAAGGGAAGCACGGTGGGACAGTGGTTAGCACGGCTACCTCACTGTGCCAGGAACTCGGGTTCAATTTTGGCCTAGGGTGACTATGTGAAGTTTTTACTTTCTCCCTGTGTCCGCATGGGCTTCCTCCGGGTGCTCCAGTTTCCTCCCAGTCCAAAAATGTGCAGATTAGATAGATTAGCCAGGCTTACTGTCCAAAGGTATGCAGGGTAGGTGGAGTTACGGGGATAGGACGGGGAAGTAGGCCGAGGTAAGGTACTCGTTCAGTGGATCAGTACAGACTCAATGGACCGAATGACCTCCTTCTGCATTGTAGTAATTTTATGGTTCTATTGGGGAATTTCCAAACCTTTAGACTAGGAGAAAAGGTCTGAGGTTTCTGGGTATGAGTGATTTCTACTGGAAATTTGTGCCAAATTTTAGCAGCGTAGTTGCTCCACTGACTGAACTAAACATACAAAACCTCAGTGCGTGGCAGAATGTCAGAAGGCATTCAAAAATCTGAAGACTTGTGTTCACACTGCATCAGTGTTGATGACACCTATTTATTCCAAAGCATTTAAGGTGGCTATTGGTGCAAGTGATGTGAATGTTGGTGCTGCACTACTGTAGGAAGACAATGAGGAAATTGAAAGACCAATTGGGTATTTTTCTAGAAATATTCGACCATCGAAAAGGAGACCTTTAGTTTGTTATTGGTGTTACAACATTTTAACAATTATGTTAGTAACAATTTATGTGACATAATTGTATATACAGATTATAATCCATTAAAACACTTGGACAAATTTCAAATGCAAAATGCCAGATCATTTAGATGGAGTTTGTTATTACAACTGTTTAATTTACGAATTCTACATGTGGCAGGAAGAGAAAATGTGATTGCTGATGCTTCATCATGACTATAGCATGCCAGAGACACAAATGGACTATATTCATGTTGATATTTGCCTGTTTAAAAATGTAAAATGCTATACCTTATAAAATACAAATTATAAGTAATCTTAAGAAATGTTTAAAGTTTCAAGGGTTTTAGAAAATGAAACCCCATCTGTTTACATTGCTGGTTCATTCTTTTCAAAGGGAGATGTGACGATTGGAGGATTTTAGGAATAATGCCTTCTAACTATTGGGACAAGTTAAGAGTTAAGCTTGGGGGGTATAGTGTGTTTGACTGCAATGGTCATGGTTTTTAAAAAGGATTTTGTTTTGCTTCTCGGGAAAAGGTGCAATTGACCAAAAGAATGTGTACCTGGGGAGGTCCCTGGCGAGTTAATGTGCTTCTTCAGCCTGCAAAGATAATTTGTTTTTCAGCTTAGGGCGATGAGGTCATTGCTGGGTGGAGCCCGGGGAAATAGAGAGGCTGGGGGTTTGGAGAAACTTGAGAGAGAGAGAGGAGCTTAGGTCTGATCTGACTACCATATGATGCTGAACCATAATTCTGGAGTGAATCATTCTTTCTGCACAGCCTTAAAATAAACTAAAATATTGGGATTGCGGTCCAATATCCTAACCATTGTTAGGGTCTGGTCTGGGTCCATAATTCCATGTTTATTCAAACTTGGCCTGTCCAAATTCCCAGCAAGCCTGGCTGCGGAGGCTGTTGGCTGCAATTTAATTTAGAGTGTCCAATTCGGCGTTCGGCCTACTTTCTCAGGCTGTTGGCCATCTGACCACAGTCACCTACCAAAGGATGATAGGATTGCTAAATTTACACTCCTGCTCAAAAATGGAGAGAAGGATAAACCTGATAATTACCAACCTGTCAATGTAAAATCAAAAGAAAAATAACAGCCACTTGGACAAGCATGGACAAATAAAAATGTAGCAAACACAGATTTTCTAAGGGCAAATCATGCTTGATTAATTTGTTTGAGTTCTTTATGACGAGGTTACCCAGAGAGTGGATATGAGCAGTGTAGTTCATATTGATATTGTGTATGTGGACTTTGGTGAGGACTTTGATGGAGGAACACACTGGAGAATGCTGATATTGAACCAAGGTGCACTGGCTAGAGTGCTTCCTGTCGCTTTCAAGGAGCACGGAGTCTGTTGCAAACAGCCAAAGGGCTGTGCTTTTTGATACGATGCATCAATCTTTGAGACATATGACCTACATGCCTGACATCATACACCACATTTGTCATTTGTGCGATAAGCAAAGCAGCTTTTTGGCTTGACAACAACATCTTATAAACAGAATGCTACTCATGTTGCTACTGGATAGTGGCAGCATGAAGTGACTGGTTTGACCTGTCACTCAAATGTTTGAGACTCCTTGGGCGTGATTCTCCGCTCCCGCGCCGGTTGGGAGAATCGCCTGGCGTGCCATTTTTCCACGCGACGCCGGTCCGACGCCATCCCGCGATTCACCCAAGTGGCGAGAACGGCCCCGTCGTGTTCTACGTGGCGCAGGCCAGAGAATCGCCCGAGACACCCAAAATGGCGATTCTCCGCTATCCCCGCTATTCTCTGGCCCGGATGGGCCGAGCAGCCTGCCCAATATGACGGATTTCCACCGGCGCCGTCCACACCTGGTCGCTGCCGGCAGGAACAGCGTGGAAACGCTGGGGGGACGGCCTGTGGGGGGGGGGGGTTCCTGCACCGGGGGGGGGGGACTTCAAATGGGGTCTGGCCCGCGATTGGTGCCCACCGATCGGCGGGCCGGCCTCTCTGAAGGAGGACCTTCTTTGCTCCGCGCCCCGCAAGATCCACCTGACATCTTCTTGTGGGGCGGCCTCGGGGAGGACGGCAACCACGCATGAGTGGGTGACGCCAGTTACGCGGCGCCGGCCGTGTCATTTATGCGGCGCCGCTTTTAGGCAGCGGCAATGCCCGACGACGCTGCTTTCGCGACACGCCACCCCGAGTTTTTCGCGGCCCCGATCCTAGCCCATTTTCGGGTCCTGAATCGGTCGAGATCGGGGCCGTTTCGCGCCGTCGTGAACCTCGATGGCGTGGGCACTTAGTCGCGGGAGCGGAGAATCGCGCCCCTTACCTTTCCAGGGTACTGAGGTAGATTGGGCACTTTTCAGTATTGAAATGACAACCTTTTAAGCATGTTCATGACTTTGTGGGATATTGAATGAGCAATAATCTGACCATTAGTCATTATCCCACAGGATAACTTTGATGCACCCTTTTTCAGCACCATGTCTGCACGGTGAACAAATGGCTCGGGCACCATTTATTAGGCTGTTCATAAGGCCAATCTTATAGTGTGTGGAATTGTAGGAATTCCAATTGTATACTTTAAAAAATATAATGATGTGGAGATGCCGGCGTTGGACTGGGGTGAGCACAGTACGAAGTCTTACAACACCAGGTTAAAGTCCAACAGGTTTGTTTCGATGTCACTAGCTTTCGGAGCGCTGCTCCTTCCTCAGGTGAAAATATATAAAAATATATATATATATATATATATATTAAATATATAAAAAATATATATTTTTATTCTCTTTTTTCACATTTTCTCCCAAATTTACACCCAACAATAAACAATAATCAGTAACGAATGTAATGCCAATCCCCATATCAATAACAACGATCCCATCCTCCCACCAAACCCCAAACATTAGCCTGCATGTTAACATAAACAAATGACAAAAAGGAATCAGGAATCACTCATAGTCACCATTAACACATACAGTCCCTCTCCCCCCCAACCCTCCCAGCCACCCTCCCAATGTTCGATGTGATCCAAATCTCGAAAGTGCAGAATGAATAATGCCCATGAATTGTAAAACCCTTCCATCCTTTCTCTCAGTTCAAATTTGATCTTTTCAAGCGTCAAGAATTCCAGTAGGCCCCCCCCCCACCACACCAGGGTACAGGGTGGAGAGGTTGATCTCCACCCTAGCAGGATCAGCCTTCGGGCGATCAACAAGGTGAAGGCTACAACATCTGCCTCTGCGCCGGTTTCCAACCCCGGCTGGTCCGACACCCCGAATATGACCCCCAGGGCCCGAGGGGCTGGTTAGGCACACTGGGCTAAATAGCTGGTTTGTAATGCAGAACAAAGCAGCAGCGCGGGTTCAATTCCCGCACCGGCCTCCCCGAACAGGCGCCGGAATGTGGCGACTAGGGGCTTTTCACAGTAACTTCATTGAAGCCTACTTGTGACAATAAGCTATTATTATTATTATTACGTGCACCACTTTAGAGATTATCCTAAACACCCCCTACCAGTAATCCTCCAGCTTTGGACAAGACCAAAACATATGAATGTGGTTTGTGCAAACTCTCTTCCATCCTGTCCCATTGGGAGTCAACCCCTCTGACCCAGCTCTGCAAAATTCCAATTGTATATTGACCAGCAAAGCTAGACTTCTGGTAGATAGTTGTGGAGAACCCACCAGCAGATTTCTCAAAGAAAGAGAGCTCATTTAACTGCTCCGTTTCACAGATTAATTTTGGTATTCTTATGAATCTGTCCTGATGAATGCAACACAAAAAAACTTCAACAGCAGGTCTCGTTTTTTTCAGCAATACTCAATTAAAAATTGCACATTGTCAAAGGTAATCTTATAAAGTAAACCAATTGCTGTCAAAATTTTTAATTTTCTATTTCTAGGGTACCATCCCAGACATAGACATGGTTGTTGATGCCGTTCTTTTTCTGTGGCAAAAGTGCAAGAATGTTCTTCAGAGAGGCAATTTTGGGATTATTGGTTCTACTAAATACCTAAAGAAGCTGGATAACTTTGGGAAGGTATGAGCATTCATTAATCATCAGCCCGATTGCATGACTCACGGCAAAATCAAAATACTGTGGTTGCTGGAAATCTGAAATAAAAACAGAAAATGCTGGAAACACTCAGGAAGTCGGGTAGTATGTGTGGTGTTGGGTGCTCTGGTGCACAGATGAGCCAACACAGTTGTATGTGGTACAACTCTATTTTATTTTACCTCTTATAATACAGTTCGTTCTGGATACTCTGCACGTGCTGTCTCCCTGAGTGTGTTAGGTAACAGATCTGTCCTGGTCCTCCTCTGCAGCTAATACTGACCACCAGGTGTCGTGTTTGTGCTTTTATATCTTTCTGTGATTGGTTGTGGTGGTGTGTGTTCTGATTTGTCTGTTGGTGTGTCTATCATGATGTGTGTGTTTGAATATCATGACATCCCCCCTTTTTACAAAGATATGTGCCTGCGTGGTTATAAATATAATCGTGTCGTGAGTGCATCTAAGAGTGTGCGCGTGTGTTCTGTACAGCGTGTGTATATGACGTAACTATTTACATGGGGCGATGTCGGGTGCGTCACACTAACAAGGTTGTACCATAACAAAACATGAATGCGAGAAAAAAAAACTTGAACAGTGGTCCGGTCAGACGATATCTGGAACGATTATAATACAGAGGTTATAATACAGAAGTGTTTGACTTTTGAACGTATGAACAGCGTTATAAGTCCAGTCTAATGGGTGACCGCCTCAAGAATAGGCTGGTCCTCAAGCCGGTTCAGCTGTGGAGATTTGGGTTCACACTGGTTCACCTTGGACTGTTGGAGGTGATGCTGTTGCCGAAGTCTCTACTTTTCCATTTGTTGTACTTCGTGCAGTGCTTGGTTTTTCATTCGTGCAAATATAACATTCAACATCTTTGTTAGTGTTGCCTTGGCTGTGGTTTGGTTCTGGTGGCGATGGAAGGGGCATGATCCGTGGCATCTCCACGAAGTCATCCTTGGGAACCAGTGGAGGATCCGGCGTGTGCGTACGGTTCAGTTGCGAGCGTGGAAGGCGGCGCAAAGCCCGCTGATTGCGCCTACGCACCAATCCATCCGCCCTGCATGCCAGGAACAAGGTGGAGTCTTTTTTCTTTTTATGTTTGTGGTGGACGGCATCTTGTAGCCGATGGGTCGTTGCCATCGAAGTAGCACCATCACTAATATCATGCAAGGCGATGACTGTGCCAGATGTGGAAGTTGGCCGAGACCGTGCACGCTGGTTCCGGCCACCTGCTGTGCCGGAAGGGCGACTCCGCAGAGAAACGTCGAAGCATGTCGCCTTGGAGAGAGAATTGTTGCTCGCATCAACGTCTGGCGATGGCACGAATTGGTGTGTCCGTCTTGGACCGCCGGTGCTGGTCGCCACTGCCGACCCAGTGGGACTGCCACGCGATCCATTCCCTGTCGCCGTGGCATCCGCCGTCACCCTGAGCGTGCCATCACCGAGGCCGTGACACCGCCCGTCCGGAGCAAGGTCTGGCGTGCGCGAATCAGAGTCGGCGCTTGGCTGCTCCCCATCTGGAGTCCGGTCTGCCTTCCGTCGATGCCCCCCGTCCCAGAGTCCCAACAGGTTCACTGGAGGCAGCCGAGATTCCCCGAAGCTGCACTTCTGGAGTCGGAACATGCAGGAATGCACCAACCAGTGGAGAGGCTCGAGCCATCGAGGATGGAAGCGGTGCGCCGCCACCGCAGTCGTCAGTGGTCCCACCGTGATCGTCGAGTGCCTCGGTACGCACTAGGCGAGGTCTGTCACCTTGCACCTTTTGCATGGGAAGTGGGATGCTGTCGTCACTCGTCTCACATCCCGTGGATAGATCCTCATTAGCAGCTTGCTGTTCACTAGGGTTGGGTAAATTGTCAGAGTTTTCATCTGGTGGTGCACACCATGTCGGTGGACTGTCATTGTCTTGCCGTTGTCCTTCATTTGGGCTTTTCTTCTTTGGAATTTTAAATCTTCCACCAGACATTGCAGAACCTTGTTTATTACCCCCAAATTCTCCCATATGTATGGTCTCGAATATAGGATCCAATGTTTCTATCGACATTGTACTATTTTCCAAAGAACATTCCGTTTCACTTTTCTTCTCAGGTACCTCATATGTATCTTTGTCTAATGTACATGCCTTCATGGTCTCTGGGTCTGATTTTGCTGGGACTGGCATGGTCACAGTCTCTCTTTTACTGTTCTCAATTGCCCACATTATACTCCCCATACATAACTGCTTAATCACTGGGTTTAGTGTGGTACAATGGATAATCGGGTCGACCTTATCTGCATCTTCACCATTAGTGGAAAGCACACTTGGTTCACTTGAAACTGCTGCGGGTTTTAAATTCGTTATCTGGCTACTCGATGTCGGTGTCCTCAGGATTCTTGCTCCAATGTTCTGCTCATTTATCAGTGGAGTGTGTATCGGTTCAATGCAATTAATGTTCCCCTCAAGGTTTGAAGAGTCATTACTGACTAACTGCTGGTCTCCGAAGTTGGGACTTTGCGGCGTTGTGTTGAAGGGAGACATTTGTCCCTGCTGTAGATATGATTCAGGTTGTGTTATTTCCATTACCTGAGGATCAATGTCTTGTCCATTTTTTCGATCCGTACTAAAACACTGGCAATTCTCAGTCTGCTCCTTGCAAGTTAAACATTCAATTAATTTCTTTAGCAAATCCTCAGCATTCTTCTGTGACCGTGCAGCATTATTAATCTCTGTTCGGCTATAATGATCCTGAAGGTCAGCGCATAAACCTTTTTTCTTCGGGCTTGGAAGAGGCGATTCCTTTGGCTTGTCTTCAGTTGGGCTTGAACAGTCTTCAGCGCTGTGCCCTTCATTGTAGCATGAGAGACCGTCATGGCAATGCTGCTGTGTAGTGGAGCATGGTAGGCTGTTATAGCCTCCTTGCTGTTCACGTGAGCATGGCAGACTTGCATCGTCTGCCGCTGGTTGGTCAGGCGAGGTTGCTAGAGCCTCATGGTCTTGTTCCTGCAAGGACCGCACATTGGAGTCTTGCGTTGCTTCTATCGTGGAGGCTGTCCACGAGCTCTCTGTGGAGGCTTGTGACACTGGAGTCACTTCTTGTTCGTGCAAGGACTGCGCTCTGGAGTCTTGCGTTTCTGCAATTGTGGAGTCTGTCCACGAGCTTGCTGTGGAGGCTTGTGACACTGGAGTCACTTCTGGTTCATGCAAGGACTGCGCTCTGGAGTCTTGCATGTCTTCTTTCATAGAGTCGGGAACGTTGAGCGGGACGTGGACCACGCTCTGTGTGGCAGCAGGGCGCTCTCCGTGTGCTTGCAGCGCTCCCTGTCTGTTAATGTCCGGCTGCAGCATCATCTGGTACTGATAAGTTGGGACGTCATATCTGCTGGATTGAAGATCCTCAAATCCGAAAAATGAATCCGCATCTGCGTCGGATTCAATGTGGGGGCCGCCAATGTGCAACACGAAAGGTTCGTCCGAGTCATAGTCGTATAGGACCACGGAGCTATCATTGGGCTCGCGAGGTCCGGAAACACTGTAAAGATCGTCATCGAAGTATTCGAGGTCGGAATCATCGGCTTGTGCGGCGGTAACTGCTTGTCGGAGGGTTCTTCGGAGGTCAAATTCATCTCCTGGGTCAATTTGCGGCAATGTGCTGTCATTCCAGGTGAGGGAAGGTTGTTTTACAGCTTCAACAGATTTTTGTTTTTTTGATTTGGGACGTTTCCCTTTTAAATTGGATTTGGGACGTTTCCCCGTTAAATTGGTGCGGTCTGGGGCCTCTGACATCCTGACGCTCGGTATGTAGCACGTAGGAATCGACTGCGCATGCTCAGATCACTGTTCCTTTACCGATGGCCGTTTTCTTGACTGCGCATGCGCAGCATCTCGCGCATGCGCAAACGAAACTTCCGGTTCTGCGCACTGCTCGCGCAACTGTGCTAGCGTGATACCTTTAGCAAGATGGCCGCCGACCTCGACCCAGCCCTCTCTCAGGCCCGGGATTTCGGCCTCTGGGAATTCGGGCTCCGGGATCCCAGCCACGAGGTGAGTACTGCCGCTTTTCTTACCTTTGCTTGCCAATTGGATTGCGTTTTCTTCACAGTACTTGGAGAATTTGTCCAGGACTGCCTGGTAATCGTACCTTTGCTGCCTCCTGAAGAACCTGAACCTTGTGAATATTTCTCTTGCCCTTGCACCGGTGATGGTGAGGAGAAATTCAATTTTTTCGCTATCATCCAGGTCTTGGAGTTCAGCTGCCACCAGGAACAATTCGAACACTTGCCGGAATCGCCGCCAGTTTTCGCGGAGATCGCCGTAGCACTGGAGCGGCTGCGGAACCGGGAGCTCTATCATTTTGCCTGGGCACTGCTGGTTGTCTGTGTACACTGAGGTATGCTGGCAGGTATCGATCCACTCCTGTACCATGTGGTGTTGGGCGCTCTGGTGCACAGATGAGCCAACATAGTTGTATGTGGTACAACTCTATTTTATTTTAACTCTTATAATACAGTTCGTTCTGGATACTCTGCACGTGCTGTCTCCCTGAGTGTGTTGTGTAGCAGGTCTGTCCTTGTCCTGGTCTCCAGCTAATACTGACCACCAGGTGTCGTGTTTGTGCTTTTATATCTTTCTGTGATTGGTTGTGGTGGTGTGTGTTCTGATTTGTCTGTTGGTGTGTCTATCATGATGTGTGTGTTTGAATATCATGACAGTATGTATCTTGCAGAAAGAAACAGAATTAACTTGCTGGGTTGGTGACCTTTCATCAGCACCGGAAGGTGCTAGAGATTGTGTTATTTTTAAGCACAGAGGTAAAATTGGAGTGGGTGGCAATTGTTGATACATGGTGATAGGTTGGAAGGCAGATTGATTTAATGTTGAAAGGATGATTGTGCAAGGCCAAAGTGAATGGTAATGGAATAAATCAAGAAACAAAAGAATGACCCAGTAAAGAGATCTGTAAATAGATATAGCATAATAGGATGGATGGAGGGAAGCATAAGAATTTTGGCAAAAGGAGAAGGCTGCCATGATGGAGAAAATGAGGGATTGTGCACAAATAGGGGAGCTGCAAAAACCACTACAAGTAAAATCCAAATTTGACAGTTCCAATATCACCATTGACTGGACAAAAAATGCAATAGTTATATTTGACCCATTAAAGTATTGTATTAATTTTGAGTTGCGAATAATTACCTTGGTTGATTTAAATGCATAGAGCGTCATTGCGAGTACATTCAGAAGGAATGGGGGAATTTAATTCCCCCCGATGTGAGTTTGGAGGCGGTGTATTTGTTGGAAGGGTGCCACCTCCCTCCTGCCTCCCATCAAGCGTGAGGATGGAGGAGCCTTGCCATCCTGAGGCCAATTCAAGCCCACAAGGGCCTCATTGCAGCACTACTAGTATTCACCCAGTGACGGTGGGGGGCCTTCTCGGAACCTTTACAGGCACCTGTACCCGATTGAGGGAGAAATAGTATTAATGTTTCATGTCGATTAACCTCAATCAGAATTGGGAAACGTTACAGATGCAATATGTTTTGGACAAGGGGTAAATGGGGCAAGGACAAAAGGAAGGTCTGTGATAGGGTGGCAGACAAGAAAAATTAAATGACAGAAAGGTTAGTATTCCAGGGCCAAAGGGTGATGGGACAAGAAAAGAATCAAAGAAAGAAGATGTATCTAGAGCAGGTGTGTTTCTGTCTGGAAATGAAAATAATAGAAAAACCAAAACAAGCAAAGGAAAGGCAACAAGGTAGGTGGACAAAGTTTGTAGACTAAATTATTTGTTGAATCAGTGTGGAGTCTAGAAGGCTATAAAGTGCCTAATTGAAAGAAGATGATAGAGTCATTGGCAGCACTCTCGCCTCTGTACCACAAGGTTCCAACTTCATGTCCCATTCCAGGACTTCAGTGCATAAAAATCAAGGCTGACATTCCAGTGAATTTCTCATGAGAAACTGAGGTGTCGTCTGTCTGTTCAGGTGGATGTAAAGGTTCCATGGCACAATTTCAAACAATATCAGAGGTATCCTGGTCAATGTCGACACCTTCGTCTATATCACGAAACAGATTGTTTGGTCATTATCACATTGTTAACCACATTCATTTATTTAAAAAATGTTGGCAGAATATGGCATTAGTCTGTGGTACCAACACAAATGATTAAGAGGTACTGTTCCTTAAGCTTGCATTGAGCTTCACTGGAGCAGTGTAGCAATCCAAGGACAGAGATGTGAGTGTGAAAACAAGGTAGAGAATTAAAATGACCACCGGAAGCTTGGGATCATGCTTGTGGACTCAACAGAAGTGTTGTGCAAAGCGCTCACCCAATCTGCATTTGGCCTGCCCCATGTAGAGGATACCTAGTTTTGACTTTCTAAGTTCATTTATGGGCTGTTGGCATCACTGGCCAGGCCAGCATTAGTTGCACATCCCTAATTGCTCTTGAGAAGGTGGTAATGAGCTTAGAATCCCTACAATGCAGAAGGAGGCCATTCAACCCATCGAGTCTGCACCGGCCCTTTGATAAGAGCACCCTACTTAAGCCCACACCTCCACCCTATCCCGGTAACCCCACCTAACCTTTTGGACACTAAGCGGCAATTTAGCATGACCAATCCATCTAACCTGCACATCTTTCGACATCTTTCAGTTTCAACACTAAGCTTCCTTCTTGAACCGCTGCAGTCTCTGTGGAGTAGGTAGCCCCACAGTGCCGCGAGGAAGGGAGTTTCAGGATTTTGACCCAGTGAAGGAATGGCAAAGTATTTCCAAGTCTGGATCATGAGCGACTTGGAGGGGAACTTCGAGTGATTGTGTTCTCCATGTTTTTGCTGCCCTAGTCCGAGTGGTGGCCATGGGTTTCACAGGTTCTGTTCAGGGAGCCTTGGTGAGTTCCTGCAGTGCATCCTGTAGATGGTGCACATGGCTGTCACTGTGCGTCAGTGCTGGAGGGAGTGAATGTTTGTGGATGGGGTGTCATTCAAGTGGGGCTGGAATGGTACCGAGCTTATTGAGTGTTGTTGGAGCTGCATTCATCCAGGCAAGTAGAGCGTATTCCATCACGCACCTGTCTTGTTCGACCCTGGCCCCGGGTCACTGTCTTTGTAGGGTTTTCACATTCTCCCCCGTGTGTCTGTGGGTCTGACCCCCACAACCCAAAGATATGTAGGGTAGGTAGATTGGCCACGCTAAATTGCCCCTTCAAAAAAAAAAACAATCATGACTTGTGCCATGTAGGCTGTGGTCAGGCTTTGGAGGGTCAGGAGGTGATGAAAGGTTATTGACCTGCAACATTAGCTCTGATACTCTCTCCAGATGCCTGACCTATTGGGCATTTTCTGTTTTTATTTCAGATGTAGAGCATTTTGTTTTTTGATTCGTGACCATTCTTGTTATCTTCATAGACAATAGTTTATCTTTCACATGGCTGACATATATTCATTTATCTTGTTTTTTTTCAGTGGATGCATATCCTGTCCATACTTCAAGAAGTGACTATTTGGTGCAATTTAGGAGACGTTGATCCTGTAGTAATGGTAGATATTACACTGTACTCAGCAGGGTTGCTGGAAACACTGGCTGATTCATGTGTGAAATCCAAAAGAAAGCCCGGTATGTTTAATCATGGGAAAGAAATAGACAAAGAATAAATCAATGTTTTGTTACTGACAATACATGTTCAGATAAAATAGCACATTTTATAACTACTCACATAATAGCATGTCAAAACTGAAAAGAAAGATTTTCATTTATAGAGTGGCTTTTACAATCTTAGGGGGTTGCATATTACTTCACAGTCTACAAAGTATTTTGGAATTGTAGTCAGTGTTGCAATGTAGAAAATCAGTAGCCAATTTGTCAATGGCAGTGTCCCACCAACAGCAATGTGATAATAACCAGATAATTTATTTTAATGATGTTGGCTACGGGATGAATATTGACCAGGATTGCTGCAATAACTCCTCTGCACTTCTTTGGAAAAGGTACATATTTGGTGTTATTTTATTTTTGGAATAATGGCCTGAATCTTGTAGTCAACGGGAAAGAACAGCATTTGCCGTTCGCCTCGCTAACAGTTACCCACAAGCATGGTCAATGAATCCTCACTGAGACATACAGGCCAAAATATTCCAGCCCTTCTCTGCAGAGCCTGCAAAACTAAGTAGACATCGGCGGGACTGGTAGATACTGCCACTGGCCAATGACGGCTGCTTCCACCGCCAGAAAATACATCATGGTAGGTGTGCAAAATCCCATCCCAGAGTCTAAACCAGTAAGTATAAAGTAGGAAATATAAATTGCATTAAAAACATGAATGTACAGCAAAATAAAGGTTTGGCAAGATGAATGGGATTAAGAGGGAGAGTTACAAGAGATGGGTTGAAAAAATAAAATAAATAATTTTATTGTAAAAAATCTCCAACAATAATTCACCTTTGGAAGAATGAAACTTCAGTTCATAAGATTACATTTTCGGGGCCAGGGAATATTTAGCTGCAATTATTATTTAGCATCTAATTAAAAATTAACTTCCTACTGAATGTATCAGCCTAAATTCCTTTGGCATCTTCACTGTCCAACCCCCGTGCCCCCTATGTGACAACCCTCCCTGATGTCTGAATACATCTTCTGATATCTGACTATTCCTCCATGTCTGACTATCCCCCCGATGTCTGACTGCACCCCCGATGTCTGACTACCCACCCGATGTCTGATTGTACCCCCAATGTCTTATTGTACTCCGCTGTCTGACAACCCTCCTCAATGTCTGAATACACCTCTCGATATCTGACTATCCCCCCCCATGTCTGACTACTGCCCCAACTTCTGACTACCCCCCGATGACTGACTAACCCCCGATGTCTGACCACCCCACAATGTCTGACTATCCCACGATGTCTGACTACCTCCCCCGCTGTCTACCTCCCCCATTATCTGAATACCCTGCCAATGTCTGACTACCTACCCAGATGTCTGACAACCCCCCAATGTCTGACTACCACCCCCGTTGTCTGACTACCCTGCCAACGTCTGACTACCCCCCAGCCCCCCGATGTCTGACTACCCCCGATATCTGACTACCTCTCGGATGATCCAACGTTTGACAACCCCCCAATGTCTGAATCCCCCCGATGTCTGACAACACCTCCCGATGTCTGACTATACAAAGAACAAAGAAAAGTACAGCACAGGAACAGGCCCTTCGGCCCGCCAAGCCTGTGCCGACCATGCTGCCCGACTAAACTACAATCTTCTCCACTTCCTGGGTCCGTATCCCTCTATTCCTATCCTATTCATGTATTTGTCAAGATGCCCCTTAAATGTCACTAACGTCCCTGCTTCCACCACCTCCTCCGGTAGTGAGTTCCAGGCACCCTCTACCCTCTGTGTAAAAAAACTTGCCTCGTACATCTACTCCAAACCTTGCCCCTCGCACCTTAAACCTATGCCCCTAGTAATTGACCCCTCTACCCTAGGGAAAAGCCTCTGACTAGCCACTCTGTCTATGCACCTCTTAATTTTGTAGACCTCCAACAGGTCGCCCCTCAACCTCCGTCGTTCCAGTGAGAACAAACCGAGTTTATTCAACCGCTCCTCATAGCTAATGCCCTCCATACCAGGCAACATTCTGGTAAATCTCTTCTGCACCCTCTCTAAAGCCTCCACATCCTTCTGGTAGTGTGGCGACCAGAATTGAATACTATACTCCAAGTGTGGCCTAACTAAGGTTCTATACAGCTGCAACATGACTTGCCAATTCTTGTACTCAATGCCCTGGCCAATGAAGGCAAGCATGCCTGACTGCACCCCCCCTGATGTTGGATCACCTCCCGATGTCTGACTTTCCCCGATATCTGACTACTTCCCCCCCCACCACTGATGTCTGACTAGCCCCCCGATGTCTGACTATCCCCCGATTTCTGACTATCCCCCGATTTCTGACTATCCCCCGATGTCTGACTATCCACCCGATGTCTGATTATTCCTACGATGTTAGACCTTCCGCCCCCCCCCCACTAATTTCTGACCACATTCCTGCACTGATGTCTGACCATTCCCCCTTTGATGTCTGACTACCCCCCATAGCTGAATAGTGTGCCGCCCCCATGTCTGGCTCCTCCCATGGATTTCCAATTTCCTCCCGCTTCCCCTCTCCAATGTTCGACTCTTTCCCCCCCCCCCCCCCCATCACCCCGATGTTTGAAGCCCCACTTCCATATCCCATTCACTTCCCTTAGACATTTACATTTTCCCGGATCTGTTATTTTCAGTGGGGCATTTAAACTCATCTGCTTTAGGGCAGCTAGTGTTGTAAAAAAGGGGGCATGTTCTCCTTCATTCCTTTTGCACCTCGCCACTCTGTGCTGCTGGATTCTCACCTGATAAAACGTCAGGCGAGACAGGTGCTTAAGAATTGAAACACAAATAAGTCGGTATGGAGTGGCAACCCATCGCTCGTTACCAATCCAAGGAAGGGAGAGAGCGGACTACTGCAGACTGTAACTTCCACATTTTGTGGAAGATTTAAGATTGTTTTGACCCGAATGATTAATCTTGCAAATCTATTTTTGACTAAGCCACCAAAGGAGGGAAAACTATTTCCCTTTAAAGAACAGAACAGCTCTCACTCAAGGGAGATTAAACTTCCAGGTCTTAAACAGTTAAACAGATTTCATTGACCCTCTCATGGGAGAATTTTCGAGTCGTCGCTCAAAACTAAATCATTTACTTTTTCAGTGTGGTTCCTTGTCATTTAAAACATCCTAAGAGAGCGTCTAGGATTTTAAACTTACTCAATGTAAAAATACATAGTTTACATTTTTATTGGGGTTTTATTATAAACATTTCAAAGTAGAAAACAGAGTTACAGAGTCTTCAAAATGTAAATCTTCCAACAGTTCATTATTATCTGCTAACAGATTATCTTCATTAAAAGAAAGATATATTTAAACATGTAAATCTGAAAGTATCTCTAGGTATCATTACCTCATACATTTCTAAGAGTAATATACATATACTCATGAAAGCCTCAAGACACTTGTTCAACAAACAGATTGGGAACAGGCATTTGACTGCTAGCAGGGAAGGAATGTTTTACCATTCCAAATCCGTCCCTCATGTATACTTTTCCTCCTATTTCTGTTGATAGCCCGATTGTTCCTGATCTCTATAATGAGCAGTTACTTTAGAGATTTGCAGTTTCACTTAATCTTATTGACAGTCTGTCTTCAAAAGTTGATTATTGTTTCTTTTAATATTGGTTTGAGTGTCAAACGTTTTAACCTATGTTCAGTCAGTAGGTCATTCTAAGAGTGACTTCATTCAATTATCTCTTGTGTCCAGAGTTTCAAACATAGAGTTAGACAAAATACTACTATTGAGAGTGGCTTTATTTTCTTTATCTCTCGTGTCAAGAAATTATATAATATTGTCACAAGTCGGCTTACCTTAACACTGCAATGAAGTTACTGTGAAAAGCCCCTAGTTGCCACATTCCAGCGCCTGTACACAGAGGGAGAATTCAGAATGTCCAAATTACCTAATAGCACGTCTTTCGGGACGAGTGGGAGGAAACTGGAGCACCCGGAGGAAAGCCATGCACACGGGGAGAATGTGCAGACTCCGCACAGACAGTGACCCAAGCCGGGAATTGAACCTGGGACCCTGGCGAAAGTCACTTAATTTGTTCTATACCGTTATCTCTTTTATAGCCTCTTTCTTTTGGCTGTAGTTAAAGCTGTAATTTATGTAATTCAAATGGATTTATGTTCTGTCAAACCAAGGACCTTTTAACTTGGGTTTCTTTATATTACTTTGTTTGTTCCTGGCAACTTAATTAGTTTGAGGGTGAGGTATGTGTTCTTTTCAGTGTGTCTAATGAATTCTTCAAAAATACTTGTGCGATAGTGATTTTATTCTACTTGGGTTAAACACACTGTGCATCAGTTTTAACTCCTGATTCTTACAAAAGCTTATTTATTTTAATCTGAATCCTGTGGTCAGTGTGAGATTCACACATATTACATGAATAGGATGGGAATAGAGGGGTCCGGACCCAGGAAGTGTAGGAGATTGTAGTTTAGTCGGTCGGCACGGGCTTGGAGGGCCGAAGGGCCTGTTCCTGTGCCGTACTTTCCTTTGTTCTTTGTTCTTTTGTTCATCAGAATTTCTATTTTTTAAAATTTCAAAGTACCCAAATCATTTTTTTTTCCAATTAAGGGCCAATTTAGCATGGCCAGTCCACCTACCCTGCACATCTTTGGGTTGTGGGGTAAGACCCACGCAGACACGGGGAGAATTGCAAACTCCACATGGAGAATTTCTACTTTTTAAAAAAGTATATTTTTATTCAGATTTTTATCAAAACGTAATTTTTGCACAACCATTAACAACATTTAACACAACAAGGTATACGTTTACATTATATACAGAAAAAAGAACAAGAATATGTAACATTCCTCCCTCCCCCGAGTTGCTGCTGCTGACATTTAGTGCTCTCCTAGAAAGTCGAGGAAAGGCTACCACCTCCGAGAGAACACCGTCATGGACCTTCTCAAGGCAAACTTTATTTTCTCGAGACTGAGAAACCCAGCCATGTCACCAATCCAGGTCTGCATGCTTGGGGGCTTCGAGTCCCTCCACATTAAAAGGATCCGTCTCCGGGCTACCAGGGAGACAAAGGCCAATACGTCAGCCTCTTTCGCTTCCTGAACTCCCAGATCGTCTGACACACCAAAGATCACTATCTCTGGACTCGGCACCACCCGCGTGTCTAAGATCTTGGACATTGCCTTAGCAAATCCCTGCCAGAATCCCTTAAGAGCCGGGCATGCCCAGAACATATGGGCAAGGTCTGCTGGGCTTCCCGCACACCTCGCACATCTATCCTCAACCCCAAAGAACATGCTCATTCTGGTTGCCGTTATGTGTGCCCGGTGGACCACCTTAAACTGGATTGAGCTAAGCCTGGCACATGATGAGGAGGAATTAACCCTGTTTAGGGCATCCATCCACAGGCCCTCATCCAGCTCCCCGCCTACTCCTCCTCCCACTTGCTCTTAAGTTCCCCCATTGGAGCTTCCTCCGCCTTTTTTAGTCCCTGGTAGAAGTCCAACACCTTCCCCTCCCCTACCCAGGCGCCGGAGACCACCCTATCTTGTATCCTGCGTGGGGGTAGCAATGGAAATGTCACCACCTGTTTCTTAAGAAAGGCGCGTACTTGAAGGTATCTGAAGGCATTTCCAGGGGGGCAAATTGAATTTCTCCAGCGCTTTCAAGCTGGGAAAAGTCCCGTCAATGAGCAGGTCCCCCATCCTTTTAATACCTGCCCTATGCCAGCTTTGAAACCCTCCATCTATCTTGCCCGGGACAAATCTGTGATTGTTGCATATCGGGGTCCAAACTGAGGCTGCCTCCACCCCCCGTGTCTTCTCCACTGACCCCAGATACTTAATGCTGTCGCCACCACCGGACCTGAGGAGTAGCGCGCCGTCGAGAACGGCAGAGGTGCCGTTACAAGTGCCCCTAAGCTGGTGCCTTTGCCTGAGGACGACTCTAGCTACTCCCACGTCGACCCCTTCCCCAGTACCCATTTCCTAATCATGGCTATATTAGCCGCCCAATAGTAGCTGCAAAAATTCGGCACCCCCCCCCCCCCCCCCCCCCCCCCAAACTGCGCTCTAGATATGGTCTCTTTACCCACGGGGACGTATTTGCCCATACAAATCCCGAGATGATTTTGTTCACCCGCTTAAAGAAGGACTTGGGGATGAAGATGGGAAGGCACTGGAAGATGAACAGAAATCTGGGGAGGACCGTCATTTTAACGGTCTGCACTCTCCCCGCTAGAGAAAGCGGGAGCATGTCCCACCTTTTAAAGCCCCCGTCCATCTGCTCTACCAGCCGGGATAAATTAAGCTTGTGGAGGGCATCCCAGTTTCGAGCCACCTGTATACCTAGGTACTGAAAGCTCTTCACCATCTCAAGTGGGAGCTCTCCCAGTCTCTTCTGCCCTTTAGCTTGGATCATGAACATCTCGCTTTTCTTCTCGTTTAATTTGTACCCTGAAAAATTGCCGAAGTCCCTCAAAATCTGCATGACCTCCCCCACCCCTCTCGTGGGTCCGAAATGTACAGGAGCAGATCATCCGCATAGAGCGAGAACTGATGCTCCCCTCCCCCAAACCAACCCCTGCCAGTTCTTTGAAGCCCACAGCGCTATGGCCAACGGCTCTATTGCAAGGGCGAATAATAACGGGGAGAGGGGGCACCCCTGCCTCGTCCCTCGATGGAGGGAGCCTAAAGTATTCCGACCTCACCCTGTTCGTGCATACACTTGCTATGGGGGCCTGATAAAGTAGCTGGACCCACTCTATGAATCCCTCACCGAATCCAAACCTTCTTAGCGTTTCCCACATGTACTCCCATTCCACCTGGTCAAAGGCTTTCTCTGCATCCATCGTAGCCACTACTTCTGCCTCCCCTCCCTCTGAGGGCATCATAATAATGTTTAGGAGCCTCCGTACATTGGAGTTCAATTGCCTGCCCTTAACGAAGCCTGTCTGATCCTCCCCTATCATCCCTGGGACACATTCCTCAATTCTAGCGGCCAAAATCTTGGCTAGCAATTTGGCGTCCACGTTCAAGAGCGATATCGGTCTGTTGGACCTACATTGTAGCAGATCTTTCTCCCGTTTGAGGATGAGTGAAATCAAAGCCTGTGACATTGTTGAGGGGAGGGTACCTCTTTCTTTAGCCTCATTGAAGGTCCTTAGCAGGAGTGGACTCAAAAGTTCCGAAAATTTCTTGTAGAATTCGACAGGATAGCCGTCTGGCCCCAGGGCCTTGCCCGACTGCATGCTCCCTAGACCCTTAACAATCTCCTCCAACTCTATCGGGGCTCCCAGTCCCTCCACCAGATCCTCTTCCACCTTTGGAAACCTCAATTTGTCCATGAATTGCTTCATCCCTTCCCCTCCCGCCTCATACAATTTACCATTAAACACCCTAAAGACTTTGTTCACCCCCTCTGGGTCCAAGACCGTGTTACCATCCTTGTCCCTAACTTCCCCAATTTCCCTGGCCACTTCCCTCCTGGGGAGGTGCGCCAACATTCTACTCGCTTTCTCCCCATATTCATAGACAGCCCCTTTTACCTTCCTCAGCTGTGCTACCGCTTTCCCTGTGGTCAGCTGATCAAATTCCGCCTGCAGTCTCCGGCGCTCTTTCAGTAGCCCCGTCTCGGGGGTCTCCACGTAACACCTGTCTAATCTGAGTATCTCCTCAACTAGCCTCTCTCTCTCCGCTCTTTCTTTCTTCTCCAATGGGATCTGATAGGGACTAACTCCCCTCTAATAACTGCCTTCAGAGCCTCCCAAACCGTAGTCTCCGTTACCTCTCCCGTATCATTAGCTTCCAAGTAGTTTTGAATGTTCCTCTTTAACCGCCCCACAAACCTCGTCGTTCGCTAGCAGTCCCACATCTAGCCTCCATAATGGGCGCTGTCCTCTCTCTTCACCAAGTCGCAAATCCACCCAGTGCGGAGCATGATCAGAGACTGCAATGGCCGAGTATTCCATCCCCTCCACGCTTGGGATTAACACCCTGCTCACAACAAAGAAAATCTATACGAGAATACACTTTGTGGACGTTGGAGAAAAAAGAGAACTCCTTCGCCCTCGGCCGAGCGAACCTCCATGGGTCTACGCCCCCCCACATGTTCCATGAAACCCATCAGGAAACCACCCAGCTTTCCCGACCTGGGCTTTGACCGGTCCAATACAGGGTCAATGACTGTATTGAAATCACCCCCCATGATCAAATTGTGTGAGTCTAAGTCCGGAATCTTACCCAGCATGCGTCTCATGAATTCCACGCCATCCCAGTTCGGGGCGTAGATGTTCACTAGCACCACCCGGGTCCCCTGCAGCTTCCCACTAACAGTTATGTATCTGCCCCCTTTGTCAGCCACAATACTCCCTGCCTCGAATGCCACCCGTTTACTGATCAGAATTGCTACCCCTCTGGTCTTTGAATCCAGCCCCGAATGGAACACCTGGCCCACCCACCCCCTTTCTCAATCTTGTTCGGTCCATTTCAGACCCCTCACATTCCACGTGATCAGCCTGGATAGACGGTTAACCTCCTCCCTCCCCTGCCCGACTAGCCATCCTTTTTCGACCAGCCACGAGCCCGCGTCCCCCGCTTACTCGGGCCCTCCCATTGGAGCGCGCACCCCCCCCCCCCCTCCCGACTCTCCATCTGTTTCCCCAAGTTGGCTCCTTTTCTGTCAGCAAAGCAGCATCCCGCCCCCCCCCCCATCTCAACAGCCCAAGATCCCAATCCCCCAAGTCAAGCACCAGCTTAACACTAACTCTTCCCCCCCATTATGCTTCCGTGAGTCAGCTGACTCATACTGACCCCGGATGCTCCCGCCTCTGTCTCCGATCATCCTGTTGCCTCGTTATTCGGGCCCCTCCCTTCCAATGAAAAGCCTCCCTTAACTGCATTAACAGCCCCAAAGAACCCCCCACCACCCCCCCACAGCGAAACAAACAAACACGGGCGCTAACCCGGCCCCACAAAAGAAACGGCTCCAGATTGCCTGAAGAGCAGCCCTAAGTATATGGCCCCTCTCCTCCCTCTGTGGCCGAACTCCACAAAAGCCGAGAACATGGCCAGAGAAACATGGAACAAAAAAAAAGGGAACAACATAACATAGCTCCCTCCGGCTATCAAACAATTAACTTCCCCACCAGAGCATTTCGTCCCAGTGTGGCTGTCCTTTAGCTCGTGTCCAACTTTTGAGAATTTCTACTTTAATCGTGCATATGTGGTTGCTGGAAGTTGCTGCCCTTTTACCCCCAACAGTGAGCGCTCTCAGCCTCCCTGTTATGAACTCTCTCAGCCTCCCTGTTGTTATCTACATAAATTTTAGATCATTGTCCCTGCATGCTACCTTGACTCAGTTGGTTCAGACAGAGATTGTAGCACGGTGGCACAGTATTTAGCATTGCTGGCTACGGCGCCGAGGTCCCAGATTCGATCCCGGCTCTGGGTCACTATCCGTGTGGAATTTGCAACTGCTCCCCGTGTCTGCGTGGGTTTCGCCCCCACAACCCAGGGTAGGTGAATTGGCCACGTTAAATTGCCCATTAATTGGAAAAAATTAATTTGGTACTCTAAATTTATTTTTTTTAAAACACAGATTGTGTGTTCAACAAGGCTTGCACTCCAGTACAGTACTAAGGAGGTCCTGCATTTTTATAAGTAGTAGGTTGAATGCGATGTTAACTGTAATGGCAATCCTTGTGCATGTGTGATTATTTCAGAACGTTGCTGGCAATCCCTTGACGCAATTTGTTGTATTGGTCATTCTCCATGTCAAGTGGTGGAAATTCATCCATCAACAAGAATCACCAAAAATTAATTAACTGGTGATTTATCTCAAAATTATAGATTTGGATTTTCAAAAAGTCTTTGATAAGGCATCATGTGGTAGAATCATGATTAAGAATCACACATGCAAAGCCAGGACACAAGAAGCAGAATGCATAGCAAGCTGGCTACAAACAGAAAACATGAGCAGGGGTTAAAGATAGATACTTAAGATTGGAAAATAGAGGGACCTCCGGTGCGATGTAGGAGGAAGGTCGCATAACAGGTGGCTCCCGCTAAGATCCCGATATTTTGGTCCTTTCCGCCTGATTCTGATCGAAATAATTTTGGATTTTAACCCAGTAGATTAGCAGGGAGATTATTTAAGGTACTGAAAGAATGTCAAAAACGGCAGACAGGGAGCTTGATAAAGAACTGGAGGGAGACAAGATGGCGGAGGAAGCGGCAGTGGTGCAAACCTTGATGCGGGCGATGCCCCAGGTGCACAAAAAAAATTGGAAGGCAAAATTTGAGCAGCAAGTTAGAAAACTGAAGGAGGCATTTAATACTCCATCGAGGAGGCACTGGGCCTGCTCCCGGAGCAGGTTGGCAAAACTGCCAGGGCTGTGAGGGAGCAGGATGAGACGTTAAAGGGTGTTGAGGAGGTCCTGTCAAACCACTACGACTTTCTGCGGTGTTTGCTCCACTGGAATAGGTAGAGCACTCCGGGCCCAGAGACAGAAACCGAGGCCGAATGAGCTGCAACGTGTGGTGATTGTTCGGTTTCATTACTACCAGAGGAAGGAGTAGGTCTTGGAGTGGGCCAAGTAATGACAGACTATCGACTTGGATGGCAACATGGTGAGCCTATACCAAGACATCGGTACTGATGTCAACAGGGTGAAAGCGGTGCTGTACAAAAAGGGTGTGGAGTTTGGAGTGCTGTATCCAGCGAGGCTGAGGGTAATGTTGGGTTCGAAGGATCGCTATTTTGACTCACCAGAGCAAGCCGAGGCCTTTGTCAAGGAACAAGGACAGGGAGTGGCTTGAGGAGGGTTGGGCTGTTTGGTTGTTTTTGCATCTTTCTTGTTTGTATTAATGGGGCTGGGGCAACTGTAGATATTGTAATATCTGGGGGTTATGATCAAGGCTTTTTTCTTTTTGTATACACTGATCTGTGGTAATTGTAAATATTGTAATATTGTGGGTTATATTTGCTGTGCTTCTGTGGCCATGTCATTTGCTTGTTGATGATGGGGGGAATTCTCTGTTTCCTCTTGCTATTGGAGATTTGATTTAATGGGGTTGGTAGGGGCATGGGAGGGGTATGGTGATCATTGGCCTTGGTTAGTGGTGTTTGTGGATTGGACCTTGGTGGGGTGGGGGGGGGGCGGGATGGGGTGCTGTCACCTTGCTATCGCTAAGAGTTAGGCTGGTTAACGGGAGTGGTGTGGGGGGTGGGGCTGCGACATGTTGGGCCAGTTGGATGAGGCTTGATGATGGTTGGTTGGGAGGGAAACAGGACCAATAGAGGCAGCAGGTTACCTGCTGACCTGGGGGGGGGGGAGCGGGGTTAGCAGTGATCAGACGTTTTGTCTGTCTTACTTTCAGGATGGGGCAAGTTATCATTTACGGTGGACCAGGTATTGTTGAGGAATGTATGACCTACTGAGGTGGTATTGGCTGACTCGAGGTTGCGGGGGGGGGGGGTGAAGCCCCTGACACGGCTGGTCACCTGGAACGTGTGGGGCCTGGGGCGGCCGGTTAAAAGAGCAAGGGACTTTGCCCATCGAAAGGGTTTGGGAGTCAACATGTTTTACAAGAAAGCACATGGGGGAACGAGAACAGATCAGGCTCCGTAAGGTCTGGATGTGCCAGGTGTTCCAGTCAAGCTTTGACTGTAGGGCCTGAGGGGAGGTGAGCCTTTGTAACAAGCGGGTTCGGTTCCACGTGGAAAAGGTGAAGGCATGTCGGTGGCGGGGGGAGCGATACATGATAGTGGTAGGAGTCTTGGAGGGGTACTGGGTAAATGTATATGCCACAAGTTAGGACTATGGTGGTTGGACCTTGTGGGGGGGGGGGGGGGGGGGGGGGGGTGCTGGCACCTTGCTATTGCTAAGAGTTAGGCTGGTTAACGGGAGTGGTGTGGGGGGTGGGGCTGCGGTTGGTGGCGGTGGTGCCGGATCTGGACCAGCTTATTGTGAAGGGTGATATGAATTGTCTGCTGGCCCTGAAGGTGGGTTGATCTCGGCGAGATCACTGGAAACCGGTTGGGAAGGCAAGAGTATTGTCCGCCTTCATAGAGGGGGGTGAGAGGGCAGGCCCATGGAGGTTCACGCACCTGGGGGAGAGGGAGTTCTCGTTTTTCTTCATGGTATACAAAGTGTATTCGTGGATTGATTACTTCCTTATGAGTTGAACTCTACTAGCAGGAGTTAGGGTGGACGAATATTCAGCGGTAGTTATCTCAGATCACGCCCTACATTGGGTGGACCTGGTGCTGGGAGTGGCTCAAGAGCGCTGCAGAGGTTGGGGGTTAGATGTTGGGTTGTTGTCAAACTTGGGGGTCTGCGTGAGGATTTTGAGGGTCATAGAGGGATACATTGCAAATAATGATAATGGGGAGGTTTCACCCTCAACACTTTGGGAGGCATTGAAAGTGGTGATCAGTGGAGCGATTATAGTAGTTAAGGCACGTGCGAACACGGAAGCTTGGGATGAGTGACAGAATTTGGTGGATAAGATTTTAAGCGTGGATCGTAGATATGTGCGGAATCTGACCCCAACATTGTTGGTGTGCAGGTAGGAACTGCAATTGCAGTTCAACTTGATGTCAATGGACAAAGTGGTGCGGCAGTTGAGGCAGGCAAAAGGGGCAGTTTACGAGTATGGAGAGAAGACAAGTCAACTCTTGGCACATCAAGTAAGGCAGCGGCAGGCAATAAGGGAGATTGTTCAGGTTCGGGATGGGGAGACTTACGGTGATGTCGTTGGGCTGAGCAGTCGCACGTCAGGTGGCTCTCCTCCCGCTGATCCGTTAAACACTTTTTAACAAAAATTTGCCAAACATTCCATTGATTTGTTCCCCAAATGTTAAGAAGACGGGGGAATGAGAGAAGGAGAAAGAAAAATGACGAGACAAAGTCAGTCCAGGAGCCGCGCGGAGGCCAGGAGTGGAACGGATCTGGAGTAGAGGCAGTCGGACGAGCCGACCAGCGCACAAGGCGGCAGAGCGCAGGGAATGTCAGAGCGAAAAGGGCAGAACAACCAAGTACAAAACCCTCCCAGGGAGGGAACTGGACGCCATCCCTCTCAGAGGC
Organism: Scyliorhinus torazame; assembly: GCF_047496885.1. Taxonomy (NCBI): domain Eukaryota; kingdom Metazoa; phylum Chordata; class Chondrichthyes; order Carcharhiniformes; family Scyliorhinidae; genus Scyliorhinus; species Scyliorhinus torazame. The sequence continues at coordinate 86,377,351 of NC_092719.1, forward strand.
ACTGAAAGAGCACCGGCAAGAAATTAAAACAAACATACAGTGCCGAAACCCTGGTGCAAATACAGATCGCTCTGAGCAGGGCTGAAAAGCAACTGGAGGCCCAAGAAGCCACCATCAAGGATCTTGAAAGAGCCACAACCGACCAGAGTGATCGGATAGTGGCACTGGAAAAGGAGGTGGCGAGGCTGGTTGCGATGCAGGGTAACCTGAGGGGAAAGTTCGAGGACCAAGAGAATCGGTCAAGGAGGCAGAATCTGTGGATCGTGGGCCTACCGGAAGGAACCGAAGGCAGAGAACCCACAAACTATATGGCCCAAATGCTGGGCAACCTGGTGGGGAGGGCGACCTTCCCTAATCCACCAGAAATAGAGAGGGCCCACAGGTCTCTGTCACCGAAACACAAGACCAGGGAACAACCAAGGGTAATCATAGCCAAACTGCACCGGTACCAGGACTGGGAAAGAATCCTGCACTGGGCCAGGGAGTCCAAGAGCTGCATTTGGGAAGGACATAGACTCCGAATTTACCAGGACATTGGGGCTGACCTGGCAAAGCGCAGGGCAGAATTCAACAGGGTGAAAGCTGCGCTGTACAAGAGCGGCATATACTTTGGAATGTTGTGCCCAGCCAACCTCTGGGTCACATATTAAGGCATAGAACACTTTTTTACGGCCCCTGCTGAAGCAGACAAGTTTGGCGCAGAGTGCGGGCTGAAGCAGCGACAACAGGAGAGGCGGTTAAGGGCCCCAGGCAAAGAATGGCAACACGGCAGCAACCCAACAAAGTGCGGTTGGGAGGGGCGGGGCGGAGAGAGAAGAACCTCTCCCCTCCCCCCAACGCATCCCGATCGATGAACAACGAGCCGCCACCTGAGATACCGCCGCAGGCGGGAGAAGGTGGCCCATGCGTGCGAACAAGGGCAGCAGCAGAGGGAAAGCGGAGTAACAATCAGGACAACTGTAGGGTAAGATGGGGAAAGAACAGGAAACACAGAGAGTGGGCTGGAGGAAAATCGGACAGTAACTCCTTGGAGGAGGTCACCACATTAGCGAGAAAGCTAATGCCCCGCGGGAGCTTGCAGCAGATAGAGGCCGCAGCGCACCCCCAATGGGGGGGGGGGGGGGGGGACACCAAGCTGGACGCGACGAGGAGGAAATGGGAAGAAGACTTGGGGATTGAAAGTGGGTGGGGATTCCGGAGAGAAGCACTGCTCAGGGTCAACTCCACCTCCACATGTGCAAGGCTCAACCTAACGCAGCTAAAAGTGGTACACAGAGCACACTTAACAAGAAAGCGAATGAGTAGATTCTCCCGGAGGTGGAGGACAGATGTGAATGGTGTCAAGGAGGCCCGGCCAACCACGCCCTCATGTTCTGGTCTTGCTCCAGACTTGCTGGGTACTGGACAGCCTTCTTCGAGACAATGTCCAAAGTGGTGGGGATGGGGGTGGAGCCATGCCCGAAAGTGGCGGTCTTCGGGGTATCAGACCAGCCAGATCTCTTCATGGGGAGGAGGGTGGACGCCTTGCCTTTGCCTCCCTGATCGCCTGCCGTAGAATTCTGCTCAGCTGGCAGTCAGCAGCACCACCTAAAGCTGCAGACTGGCTGTCCAACCTATCGGAATTTTTCCAAATGGAGAAAATCAAATTCGCCATCCGTGGGTCGGAAGAAGACTTTCTCAAAACATGGGAGCCATTCACCCGACTGTTCCGGGACCTGTTTGTGGCCAACACATAAATAAATAGGTAGCCAAAAGCCAGGGACAAATAGCCAGGATAAGAGCGAAGAGAGGAAAGTGAGGGAAGACCCGGGGAGGAGAGCAAGAGGAGGTAGCCAAACCTAGCAGGAAAGAAAAGGGGGGCAGTAGTAAAGAAGGGGGGAGGGAGGGGAGGAGGGGGGGGGGAGGGGAGGAGAGGGGGGGGAGGGGAGGAGGGGGAGGGAGGGGAGGAGTGGGGGGGAGGGAGGGGAGGAGTGGGGGGGGCAGGGAGGGAAGGGGAGCGGGGGAGGAGGGAAGAATAATAGAGGGGAACCAGAAGGGGGAAAGATAAGGGAACACGATCGGGCGGGGGGGGGGGGGGGGGGAGAGAGCACAGGGGTAGACAACGCCCGCACCTACCACAGCACAGTGAGAGAAAATAATGAAGAACGAGGAAAAACGGGCAAGCACCTAAGCCAAGGAAACCACACCGGAAAAAAACTGCAAATAGCATTAGAGGTGCACCACCCAGGTGCCCCCTCCACCCTAGTTTGTTGTTATGTAAAAAGAAAAAGAACATAGAATAAAGGCGGGGGGGGGGGGAAAGACCCCCTTTTCTGTTACACGTTTCCTAGTTACTTTGTGTTTAACTTTGCGATGTATGTACCTGTATTTATATTATGTACAAAACCCAAATAAAAACATTTGACAAAAAAGGTTAGGGATGGGCAGAGTAAGTTGGTCTCCGATCCGGAGAAGGTGAATGGTGTGTTCAAGGCTTTTGATGAGAAGTTATGATGATCAGAGCAACTAAAAGGTGAATGAGGGATGGTAGAGCTTTTGGGAAGTCTGGAGTTTCCCATGGTGGGGGAGGAGCTGTGGGAGGAGTTGGAGGCCCCGCTTTATTTGGAGGAGATCCAGGGAGCGTTGAAACAGATGCAATCAGGGAAGGTACCACAGCCAAATGTGTTCATAGAATCATAGAATCCCTATAGTGCAGCAGGAGGCCATTCGACCCATCGAGTCTGCACTGATCCTCTGAAAGTGCACCCTAACCTTGCTCCCGCCCTATCCCTGCAACCCCGTATCCCACTTAACCCGCACAACCCTGGACACAAAGGAGCAATTTAGCGTGGCCAATCCACCTAACCTGCACATCTTTGGACTGTGGGAGGAAACCGGAGCACCCGGAAGAAACCCACGCAGAAACGGGGGAAATGTGCAAACTCCACACAGACAGTGACCCAAGGTGGAATTGAACCTTGGTCCCTGTCAGGCTAACCATTGCCAGGAGTTCCCAGTTGAGTTTTATAAAAAGTTCATGGATCAGTTGAGTCCACTGCTGCTGGGCATATTTAGAGACTCCTTGGAGAGGGGCACTCTCCTGGAGACATTGAGGCAGGGATACATCTCGCTACTCTTGACGAAGGCCAAGACCCCACGGAGTGTGAGTCATACAGTCTGATATTACCATTGAAATTGCTGGCCAAGGCTTTGGCTTTAAGACTCGAGTCATGCCTCCCGAAGGTGATAGGGGACGATCAGGCCGGGTTCATGAAAGGGAGGAGGCTATTAGTGAATGTTTAGTGAATTTAGTGAATTAGCTCCTGCGACAGGTCTAGTGCCGGAGATCATTGAATCTCTGGACATGGAACAGGCGTTTGACTGGTTGGAGTGGGGATACCTCTTTACGATATTGGAGAAATTTGAGCTGGGCCTGGGTGTGGCTGCTTTTTGCGGTGTCATTTGCTAACGCCTGTACCAATAATATGACCTCTGAGATCTTTCGGCTATATCGAGGCATGAGCAAGTATATCTGCTGTCTCCTTGTTATATGTGATTGCAATTGAGCCATTGGCTATGCTGTTGAGGGCTTCGAAGGGATGAAAGGGGATAGTTTGGGGGGGGGGGGGGGGGCGGGGGTGGAGCATCGGGTATTATATGCTGACAACTTGCTGTTATAGGTAAAGATCCAGAGGCATCTATTGGGATCATTATGGGGATTTTGCAGCGATATGGGACTTTCTCTGGCTACAACCAGAATACAGGGAAAAGTGAATATTTTGTGATAACGATGTTGGGTGGGGAGGAGCTGGATTGAGGGTGTTGCCATTTCATTGGGCATGGGCCAACCTTCGGTACTGAGAGATACAGTTAGCTGGCTACGGAAGCTGAACTATACGGGGAGAGGGTCAAGGCAGACCTGCAGAGATGGGACAGTCTCCCACTATTGCTGGTGGGCCGAAATCACTCAGTGAGAATGGATGTCTGATCTCGATTCCTATTCCTATTTCAGTGCGTCCTGGTGTTTCTTCCCAAGTTGTTTTTTCTTTTTTTTAAATATATTTTTATTAAGAATTTTTCAATAACAATATTTTCCACCTTACAAACAACCCCCCCCCGTAACAAAGAAAAGAAAAAGAACTCACGTGGCAAGACATGAACATGGCAAGTTAATAAAATACAGAACTTTGTACATTGGATTCTTCCCGTACATGTCCGTTTCCGGATCATTCATGTGCTTTCTTGCTCCCAAGTTTTTTCAAGAGGTGGACCGGCTTATCACTGGATTTATCTGGTAGGCAAGGTCCCGACGATTCTAAGGGGGCAGCATCATAGGGAGAGACAGGCTGGGGGCCTCGCGCTGCCAAATTTGTGATATTATTATTGGACGGCTACACGGAGAAGGTGATGTAGAGACCCCGGGGCCCTCTGGGTACGGATGGAATCGTTAGGGAGTTAGGGAGATGAGCTTGGAAGCGTTAAGTGGTGGTGCCACACTTAAAATCTGGAGGCAGCACCACCAACATTTTGAACTGGGGACAGCCTCACGGCTGACTCCCATTTGTACCAATCACCTATTAGTGCTAGCAAGGCTGGATGCCACATTTAGCACATGGAGGGAAAGAGTGTTGGAGAAGGTAGGGAATCTATTCTTGGAAAGGCGGTTTGCCAGTTTGGAGGAGTTGAAGGACAAGTATGGGCTCAAGGATGCTGACCGGTTCAGGTACCTTCAGGTGCAGAGCTGGGTTAAGTGGTTGCTGCTGGCCTTCCTGGTGGAAGAGCCATTTACCTTGTTGGAGTGGATTTTATCCTGCGCGGGATCAGTGGAGGATTGTATGTCCAGAATGTACCAGTGAATAGCGGAAGAGGAGTTGAGTTCAACTGAGTGGACGAAAGAGGAATGGTGGAGGAGTTATGGCTGATACTGGAAGAAGGGGTTTGGGGTGAGGCATAGAATAGGGTGAACACAACATTGTTGTGCCCAAGGCTGAGCCTCATTCAGGTAAAGGTAGTTTTCTGAGCGCACCTTACGAAAGCAAGGATGAGCTGTTTTTTGGAAGGGACGGAGGACAGGTGCGAGCGCTGTTCGAGACAGCCCGCACACCATACACATACTGGTCATGTCCCTGGCTGGAGGAGTTCTGGGAGTTCTTTTTTGACACCTTGTCGCGATCCTGAGTGTGAGGGTAGAACCCTGCCCACCTTGGTTCCTGCACCAAGTTCCAGTCCCCCCTCCCCCACTATCAGTCCAAGTTGGGGATGGCCCCACACACTTCACGAATCCCACATCGTCCCAATTGGGAACATATACACTTACCAGCGCCACTAGCGTCCCCTCCAGCACCCCTGTCACAATCACATATCTGCAACCACCTTCTCCATCTGGACCGTACCCTTTTACTGACCATTACCGCTACCCCTCGAGCCCTTCCGTGAAATCCAGAGTGAAACATCTGGCTAACGCAGCCCTTTTTAAGTCTCACCTGGTCCTTCACCGTCAAGTGAGTCTCCTGCAGCATTGTTACATCGGCCTTCAAACTTTTAGGATGTGCAAGCACCCTTGACCGCTTGACTGGACCGCCCAACCCCCTCATGTTCCACGTGACTGGAGGGGCAGCACGGTAGCCTTGTGGATAGCACAATTGCTGCACAGCTCCAGGGTCCCAGGTTCGATTCCGGCTTGGGTCACTGTCTGTGCGGAGTCTGCACATCCTCCCCGTGTGTGCGTGGGTTTCCTCCGGGTGCTCCGGTTTCCTGCCACAGTCCAAAGATGTGCAGGTTAGGTGGATTGGCCATGATAAATTGCCCTTAGTGTCCAAAATTGCCCTTAGTGTTGGGGTTACTGGGTTATGGGGTTACTGGGTTATGGGGTTACTGGGTTATGGGGATAGGGTGGCGGTGTTGACCTTGGGTAGGGTGCTTTTTCCAAGAGCCGGTGCAGACTCGATGGGCCGAATGGCCTCCTTCTGCACTGTAAATTCTATGTAAATTCTATGTGACGATCCTAATTGGGGGTCTCTCACGACCCCCCCCCCCCCTTATCCACCATCATCACACCCATGAGCCTGACCCACCCCTATCCATTATCAACATCGAACCCCATCCTTCCTCCCCACACCTCCCAGAGCCAAACCCCCCCACACCGTGCACTTCCTCTCGAAAAAACCTCACCCAATATCGATCCCTTCCCTCTGCCTTGCTCGCCTCGTAGGCCTATCAAAACCTGCTAACCAGGCTCCAATGTCCGCAGCCCTCCTCTCACCTCACCTCCATTCACTATCTGACTTTAGTTAGCTAGCGTGGCTAGCAATGAAAAGAAAGTTATAACATTTATACATTTTCCAGCTCCCCAATCACAGTCCACGATCTCTCTTCCAGCTCACTTCTGTCCCAAGCCTTCGGCCTTCACGAACGCCTCAGCCGTCTCCACCGTTTCAAAATTAAAATCTTTGGCGTTGTACCCTTCAGCTTTGCCGGGTATACCATACCAAATCGTAACCCCTTGTTGTACAGTGTTCCCTTTACTCGGCCGAATGCCGTTCGTCTCTTCGCCAACTCCACCGTCAAGTCCTGGTATATCCGAACTCTAGCACCATCCCATTGCACCTCCTGTTTCTGCTTCGCACAGCTTAACACCTTCTCCTCCATGTGGGATTTATGGAAGCAGATAATTACCGCTCTTGGTGGCTCATTTACTTTGGGTTTCGGCCTTAACGACCGATGGGCTCGATCCAGTTCATACCGGGAGGGGTCTTCACCCTCCCCCATCAACTCTGCCAGCATCTCTGCCCCTTCAGGCAAGCCCACAATTCTCAGGTTGTGCCACTTCTAGCGGTTATCCAAATTTTCGAGTTTTGCTTGGAGTCCTCTGTTGACGTCCACCACCCTCTGCAGTTCGTCCCCCATCGTGGTGAGCTGGTCGCTGTGCTGCTACATGGCCTCCTCCACTTCTTTCATCTTTTCACCGTTCTCTCATTTTGGACGATGCCTTTGCCACAGCTGCCCTCACTGAGGTGATTGCCTCCTCCACCAATGATTTCAGTACGACTGATGTGTTGGGTGCTCTGGATCCGTGGAACACAAACGGGCCACCAACACTTAAAATAGTACAACACTATTTTATTAAGTTAGAAACTGTTGAACATACTGTCACTGTGGGTTAACACGATGTTAGATTAAACTAAAGACCTATGCCTGTCCTAACCAGTCTACGCACTCAGCACATGGTGAGGACCTGTGCTGTAAGTTGTAAGCTCTGTCCTTGTAGAAGGCTGCATCCCGAATGAGCGGGAACTCTGATGCCCCCTGTCTTTATAGTGAGTGTGCTCTAACTGGTGATTGGCTGCGGTGTTGTGTGTGTTGATTGGTCTTGCTGTGTGTCCATCAGTGTGTGTGTCTACACCATGATATACTGGTGTATATTATGACATCCCCCCCCCCCCCTTTTATAAAGATATGTATGTGTGTGGCAATAAATAATGTGTGGTGAGAATGTTCCTAACTGTGTGGGGTGCGAATACATATTTACAGGACTACGTACATGTGAACTAAGCTATTTACATGGGAAGGTGCCTGGTGCAGAGAAGCAGTATGCAACAATAATAACGAGTTCAACACTATATACAAACCAGGGAAACGATCAAACAAAGCAACGAAACAATTCAGAGAGTCCATAAGTTCGCAAAGTTCATAAGTTTAGTCTCTGAGGTGGGCGACAAATTCTGGTTGACCGCCTCAAGGGTGGGTTGAGAGCCGCCGGTTCAGGAGCGGGCTGGACTGCGTCAAAGTCAGGGGGATGCAGAGTGACAGGGAGCTCTGCATAGTCCGTGGCAGGGTCAGCAGGAGGGCGAGGCGACACTGGAGGATCACGTGGCGAGCGTGGAACGAGACGAAGGGCACGTCGATTGCGGTGCAGAATAGAGCCATATTAGAGAATAGACGAACCAGGAATGAGCGGGGGCGCCACCGGCCAAAGGACAACAGCGGTTGCAGACCAGCCACCATCTGGAAGATGGACGCGGACGTTGTCATCTGGAGCCAGAGCAGGGAGATCAGTTGCACGGGAGTCATGAGCCGCCTTGTGCTGTGCACGAGACAGCTGCATCCGGCGAAGGACTGGAACGTGGTCGAGGTCTGGGACATGGATGGATGGCACAGTCGTCCTCAGGGTGTGACCCATGAGTAACTGGGCTGGCGACAGGCCAGTGGACAGTGGGGCGGAATGATAGGCCAGCAAGGCAAAGTAGAAATTGGACCCAGCATCGGCAGCCTTGCATAGGAGCCGTTTGATTGTATGTACTCCCTTCTCCGCTTTGCCATTGGATTGGGGGTACAGGGGACTGGACGCCACATGGGCAAAATTGTACCGCCTGGCAAAGTTGGACCATTCTTGGCTGGCAAAGCAGGGGCCATTGTCCGACGTAAACGTGAGCGGGATGCCGTGTCGAGCAAAGGTTTCTTTACATGCATGAATGACTGCAGACGAGGTGAGGTCGTGCAACCGGATCACCTCCGGGTAATTCGAAAAGTAGTCCACGATCAGAACATAGTCTCTACCCAGCGCGTGGAACAGGTCGATGCCCACCTTGGTTCATGGTGACGCGACCAACTCATGGGGCTGCAGGGTCTCACGTGGTTGGGCCGGCTGGAAGCGCTGACAAGTGGGGCAGTTGAGCACTGTGTTGGCTATGTCCTCATTAATGCCGGGCCAGTACACTGCCTCTCGGGCCCATCGGCGGCACTTTTCCACGCCAAGATGGCCCTCGTGTAGTTGTTCCAGGACAAACTGGCGCATGCTATGCGGGATGACAATGTGGTCCAGTTTTAGAAGAACCCCGTCTACTACCGCCAGATCATCTCTGACATTATAGAATTAAGGGCATTGGCCCTTGAGCCACCCGTCCGTTAGGTGGTGCATGACACGCTGTAGCAAGGGGTCAGCCGCCGTCTCGCGGCGAATTTGGACGAGGCATTCATCCGAGGCATGTAGATTGGAGGCCGCGAATGCCACATGGACGTCAACCTGGCAGACCAATCCCGCTGGGTCACATGGAGTGTTGACTGCCCTGGAGAGAGTGTCAGCAATGATGAAGTCTTTGCCTGGGGTGTATACCAGCTGGAAGTTGTATCGCCGGAGCTTGAGAAGAATACGCTGGAGGCGAGGCGTCATGTCGTTCAAGTCTTTCTGTATTATATTGACCAGTGGGCGATGGTCGGTCTCAACGGTGAATTGAGGAAGTCCGTCGACATAATCATGAAACTTAACTATACCGGTCAGAAGGCCCAGGCACTCCTTTTCTATCTGCGCGTAGCGCTGCTCCGTGGGGGTCTTCGCACGTGACGCATATGCAACGGGGGCCCATGATGAGGCCTCATCACGTTGAAGGAGCACTGCCCCAATGCCGGACTGACTGGCATCGGTCGAAATTTTGGCCTCCTTTGCTGGATCAAAGAAGGCTGAGACCGGGGCCGTGGTCAGTTTTGTTTTGAGTTCTCTCCATTCGCGCTCGTGGGCAGGGAGCCATTGGAAGTCTGCCGTCTTCCTGACCAGGTTCCTGAGAGCTGTGGTATGAGAGGTGAGGTTAGGGATGAATTTCCCTCAAAAATTGACCATGCCTAGAAATTGGAAGACCACCTTCTTGTCCTCTGGTGTTTTCATAGCTGTGATGGCTACCTTGTCCGCATCCGGCTGCATACACAATTGGGAGATGTGGTACCCGAGGAACTTGAGTTCCGTCTGACCAAAAGAGCATTTGGCCCTGTTGAGGTGGAGGCCATGCTCATGTTCTGAATACGCGTTGGAGGCGACTAACATGCTCCTGCGGGGTGGTGGACCAAATGATTATGTCATCGACATAGACGCGAACACCTTGAATACCTTCCATCATTTGTTCCATATGGAACACTTCTGATGCAGAGATGATCCCAAACGGCATCCTGTTGTAACAATATCTGCCAAAGTGGGTGTTAAATGTGCAGAGTTTCGTGCTGGATTTATCGAGCTGGATTTGCCAGAATCCTTTTGGGGCGTCGAGTTTGGTAAAGGGCTTGGCGTGAGCCATCTCACATGTGAGCTCTTCGCGCTTGGGAATTGGATAGTGCTCCCTCATAATATTGCGATTTAGATCCTTGGGATCAATGCAAATTCTCAATTCGCCGGAGGGCTTTTTTACACATACCATGGAACTGACCCAGTCGGTCGCTTCCGTGACTTTGGAAATCACTCCTTGGTTCTGAAGGTCCTGCAGCTGCTGCTTGAGGCGGTCCTTAAGGGGTGCTTGTACCCTGCGAGGTGCATACACCACAGGCGTGGCATTCGGTTTTAATAAAATCTTGTAGGTGTACGGGAGCGTGTTCATGCCCTCGAAGACGTCGTGGTACTGGTTGATAATGGCGTCAAGCTGCGCTCTGAAGTCGGTGTCCTGAAAGGCAGACGCGTCAGCAGGAGAGAGAGAGTGAACTCTCTGAACTAGGTTCAACAGCTTGCATGCCTGCGCGCCAAGCAGGGAGGCTTTCGAGGAGCCCACGATTTCAAAGGGAAGGATGGCTTTGTGTGACCTGTGCGTCACTTCAAGTTGGCATGAGCCGCTGGCAGCAATGGCATTGCCATTATAATCTAATAGCTGACAGGCTGATGGGAGGATAGCTGGTTTGACACAAAGGCTTTGGAGGTCTGAGATGGGCAGAGGCACCAATGTCCAGGCAGAATCATATTTGGGACTGGTTGACCATAAGGTTGGTACACCACTCATCGTCTGGATCGATGCTGTATACCGATAGAGGCTGGATTCTTTGCTTTGGGGACACCCTGTTTTTTGTAACAATACCGACTCGAAAAGGCGCCTTCAGGCCCTCGATGTCAATATCGGGTAGCAGGTCCGAATCGGACTCGGTGACCGTGGGTTGAATGGCCCGGACAATCCTGCGAGGCTGGCTGGAGCGACAACAGTTGGCAGGCTGATGTGATCTGCATAAACCAGCATAGTGGCCAAGTTTGCCACATCTCAGGCATCGTCGGGATTTGGCAGGGCATTGCCGCTTTCAGTGGGCGGAGCCACAGTTGGCGCATGTTGTAGCGTCAGTACGATCGCTGCACCACCGTGCATGCGCGGTGCGGTCGTACGTGGTGCGCGTCTGCGCAGTACGTTCATCGACGTCACCATCCCCTCGTTCGGTGCGCGGAAGTCCGCGAAAAGCACGCAAAATGGCCGCCCTCATCCAGGCTGAGGCCCTGGAGTTGCTCGATTGCTTGGACCTGTTCTGCCCCGCGGGGACCTTGCCGCGCCGTTTCAGCCGCTTGGATGTGGGAATACCGACTAGTGGCGTGTTTGTGTAGCACGCAGGTCTCGATGGCAATCTCGAGGGTGAGCAGCTTTACCTTGAGGAGCTGCTGGTGTAGGGGGTCCGACTGAACACCGAAAACGATCTGGTCGCGTATCATGGAGTCGGAGGTGGGCCCGTAATTACAGGACTGCGCAAGGATGCGGAGGTGGGTGAGAAAAGACTGGAAAGGTTCATCCTTACCCTGCAAACGCTGTTGGAATACATAGTGCTCGAAACTTTCATTCACCTCGATGTTGCAGTGAGTGCCAAACTTGAGGAGGACCGTCTTGAATTTTGATTTATCTTCATCATCAGCAAAGGTGAGAGAATTGAAAATGTGGATGGCATGTTCCCCGGCCGTGGGTAGGAAGAGAGCGATCTTCCTGGTGTCTGAGGCAGCTTCCCGGTCTGTGGCTTCAAGGTAGAGCTGGAAGCGCTGTGTGAATATCTTCCAGTTGGCCCCGAGGTTACCGGTGATGCGGAGCGGCGGCGGCGGACGGACGCTGTCCATTTTGCAGGATGGCTATATTCTGGTGGAAGGCTGATCACTTGCAGGTAGGTCTAAGAAGTTCTAACATCCCTCAACTCCTGGTATCATGATGTGTTGGGTGTTCTGGATCCGTGGAACACATACAGACCACCAACACTTAAAATAGTACAACACTACTTTATTAAGTTAGAAACTGTTGAACATACTTTCACTGTGGGTTAACACGATGTTAGATTAAACTAAAGACCTATGCCTTTCCTAACCAGTCTATTCACTCAGCACATGGTGAAGATCTGTGCTGTAAGTTGTAAGCTCTATGAGGCTGCATCCCGAATGAATGGGAACTCCAATGCCCCCTGTCTTTATAGTGAGTGTGCTCTAACTGGTGATTGGCTGCTGTGTTGTGTGTGTTGATTGGTCTTGCTGTGTGTCCATCAGTGTGTGTGTATCTGCACCATGATATACTGGTGTATATTATGACAACGACCACCATCTCCTTCCTCAACGCCTCCATGTGCCTCGCAAACTGCTTCTCCAGCTCCACAGCCACCTTTTCCACCGTAAATAGTGCGGCTCCAGCATGCGGTCCGGCCTCCGCCATCTTGTCAGCGCTTTTTCTGGCCCTCTCACTCGACAGCGAACCCTTGTTACCTCCCTTCTTCACAACTGCTCCTCGTGGCCGTTTTCGCATCCTTTAGCGATTTATTATTTATCTTCAATCCTCAAAAAATTAAATAAATACATTTTTCTGCCGGGACCGGACTTCAAATTTCTTAAAAAACATCTTAAGCGGGAGCCATCCAATGTGCATTTCTCCTCTACATGCTGCGTCCTGGATTCGGGCCTGCCGCTTCGTGTTAGGCTCCTCCCCTGCCGCTCCAACTGCCGCGCACTCCGGGCTCGACACTCCAGCGGGGTTCTTCACCGGTTTTAAACCGGTTTGATTTGGCGCCCGTCCCTTAGGCCCTAAAGGCCGAAAAAAATCAGTGGGTAAAAAAGCAACGGGAAAACCCCCCGAAAATGCTGAAAATAGTGTGCACCGGCGGGAGCCTCTTCTTGATGCAGCCGCTCCGCTCGCGAGCACCTGTGAAAAAGGCATGTTTATGTCTTTTGTCATCTTTTGCACGAAATGTTAAAAATTCAGTAAAAACGATTTTCAGTAAAAAAGATCATCAAATGGTGGGGAATGTTTTTTCACAAGAATTAATTCTGGTATCACTGTTGTTTTCCATTTACATAAACACTATGCATCGGGAATTTGAAGTTGCAAAATGTGCGGAAATACTAAATTCAAGATTTTGAGAGCTATCACAGAATATAGCATGACGGTTATCAACTTGCAAAATGTGTGATTTGCAAATGAAGTTCAATATATAGCACTAGGATTCATGTCTAGAGATAGGAACATAAGAACGAGGAATTAGGAGCAGAAGTAGGCAATTGAGCCCTTCGAGCCTGCCCCGCCATTCAATCAAATAGAACATAGAAAAATACAGCACAGAACAGGCCCTTCGGCCCACAATGTTGTGCCGAACCTTTGTCCTAGATTAATCATAGATTATCATAGAATTTACAGTGCAGAAGGAGGCCATTCGGCCCATCGAGTCTGCACCGGCTCTTGGAAAGAGCACCCTACCCAAGGTCAACACCTCCACCCAACACTAAGGGCAATTTTGGACACTAAGGGCAATTTATCATGGCCAATCAACCTAACCTGCACATCTTTGGACTGTGGCAGGAAACCGGAGCACCCGGAGGAAACCCACGCACATATGGGGAGGATGTGCAGACTCCGCACAGACAGTGACCCAAGCCGTAATCTGACCTGGGACCCTGGAGCTGTGAAGCAACTGTGCTATCCACAATGCTACCGTGCTGCCCTTAAGAACAAATTAATCTACACTATATAATTCTACCGTAATCCATGTACCTATCCAATAGCCGCTTGAAGGTCCCTAATGTTTCCGAATCAACTACTTCCACACCCCCATGCCCCCACTATTCTCTGGGCAAAGAACCTACCTCTGACATCCCCCCTATATCTTCCACCATTCACCTTAAATTTATGTCCCCTTGTGATAGTTTGTTCCACCCGGGGAAAAAGTCTCTGACTATCTACTCTATCTATTCCCCTGATCATTTTATAAACCTCCATCAAGTCGCCCCTCATCCTTCTCCGTTCTAACGAGAAAAGGCCTAGCACCCTCGACCTTTCCTCGTAAGACCTACTCTCCATTCCAGGCAACATCCTGGTAAATCTTCTTTGCACCTTTTCCAAAGCTTCCACATCCTTCCTAAAATGAGGCGACCAGAACTGTACACAGTACTCCAAATGTGGCCTTACCAAAGTTTTGTACAGTTGCATCATCACCTCACGGCTCTTAAATTCAATCCCTCTGTTAATGAACGCGAGCACACCATAGGCCTTCTTCACAGCTCTATCCACTTGAGTGGCAACTTTCAAAGAAGTATGAACATAGACCCCAAGATCTCTCTGCTCCTCCACATTGCCAAGAACTCTACCGTTAACCCTGTATTCCGCATTCATATTTGTCCTTCCAAAATGGACAACCTCACACTTTTCAGGGTTAAACTCCATCTGCCACTTCTCAGCCCAGCTCTGCATCCTATCTATGTCTCTTTGCAGCCGACAACAGCCCTCCTCACTATCCACAACACCACCAATCTTCGTATCGTCTGCAAATTTACTGACCCACCCTTCAACTCCCTTACCCAAGTCATTAATGAAAATCACAAACAGCAGAGGACCCAGAACTGATCCCTGTGGTACGCCACTGGTAACTGGGATCCAGGCTGAATATTTGCCATCCACCACCACTCTCTGACTTCTATCGGTTAGCCAGTTCGTTATCCAACTGGCCAAATTCCCCACTATCCCATGCCTCCTTACTTTCTGCATAAGCCTACCATGGGGAACCTTATCAAATGCCTTACTAAAATCCATGTACACTACATCCACTGCTTTACCTTCATCCACATGCTTGGTCACCTCCTCAAAGAATTCAATAAGACTTGTAAGCAAGACCTACCCCTCACAAATCCGTGCTGACTATCCCTAATCAAGCAGTGTCTTTCCAGATGCTCCGAAATCCTATCCTTCAGTACCCTTTCCATTACTTTGCCTACCACCGAAGTAAGGGGCACGACATTCGCCACTCTCCAATCACCTGGTACCACCCCTGTTGACATTGAGGACGAAAAGATCATTGCCAACGGCTCTGCAATTTAATCTCTTGCTTCCCATAGAATCCTTGGATATATCCCGTCAGGCCCGGGGGACTTGTCTATCCTCAAGTTTTTCAAAATGCCCAACACATCTTCCTTCCTAACAAGTATTTCCTCGAGCTTACCAGTCGGTTTCACACTGTCCTCTCCAACAATATGGCCCCTCTCATTTGTAAATACAGAAGAAAAGTACTCGTTCAAGACCTCTCCTATCTCTTCAGACTCAATACACAATCTCCCGCTACTGTCCTTGATCGGACCTACCCACGCTCTAGTCATTCTCATATTTCTCACATATGTGTAAAAGGCCTTGGGGTTTTCCTTGATCCTACCCGCCAAAGATTGTTCATGCCCTCTCTTAGCTCTCCTAATCCCTTTCTTCAGTTCCCTCCGAGCTAACTTGTATCCCTCCAGCACCCTGTCTTGTTTCCTTGTTTCCTCAGCCTTACATAAGTCTCCTTTTTCCTCTTAACAAGACATTCAAACAACCTCTCTTGTCAACCATGGTTCCCTCACTCGATCATCTCTTCCCTGCCTGACAGGGACATACATATCAAGGACACGTAGTACCTGTTCCTTGAACAAGTTCCACATTTCACTTGTGTCCTTCCCTGACTGCCGATGTTCCCTACTTATGCACTTCAATTCTTGTCTGACAACATCGTATTTAACCTTCCCCCAATTGTAAACCTTGCCCTGTTGCACGCACCTATCCCTCTCTATTACTAAAGTGAAAGTCACAGAATTGTGGTCACTATCTCCAAAATGCTCCCCCACTATCAAATCTATCACTTGCCCTGGTTCATTACCAAGTACCAAATCCAATATGGCCTCCCCTCTGGTCAGACAATCTACATACTGTGTTAGAAAAGCTTCCTGGACACATTGCACAAACACCACCCCATCCAAACTATTTGATCTAAAGAGTTTCCACTCAATATTTGGGAAGTTAAAGTCACCCATGACTACTACCCTGTGACTTCTGCACCTTTCCAAAATCTGTTTCCCAATCTGTTGCTCCACATCTCTCCAAATCATGGCTGATCTCTTCCTGTTCTCCATATCCCTTTAACCCTTTTTTATAATCAGAAATATATCAATCTTCTTTTTGAAACCATTTAATGACTCCGATTCCACCGCACTATGGGGCAGCAAGTTCCACAAATTCACCACCCTCTGCGGGAAGGAGTTCCTCCTCATCTTAGTTCTAAATCTACCGCCTCTCAACCTATATCAATGATCTCTCTATCTAGATTGCCTCACAAGGGGGAACATTTGGTCTACGTTATCAATCCCATTTAGTATTTTATATATCAGATCCCCTCTCATCCTTCTAAACTCCAGTGAGCAAAAGCCCAAACTGTTTAATCTTTCCTCATACACACATCAACCCTTTCATCCTCGAAATCAATTTGGTGAACCTCCTCTGAGCTGTCTCCAATGCCACCACATCCTTCCTCAAATAACAAGACCAAAACTGGACACACTACTCCAGAGTCTCTGGAAGACCTGACTAGGACGGTGGATCCAATTAACGCGGGGATCGGCCACGTGCAAATGAGGCTGGAGTCTCAAGAGTCAGGCGATCCAGAAGGTGGAGGAGATGGTGAAGGAGCACGAGGAGCAGCTCACTTCAATGGCAGCCATGAGGGGGTGATGCAGGATATTCAGAGGCGGCTACAGGAGAAGGTGGAGGATTTGGAGAACCGATCCTGAGACAGAACCTGAGGATCGTGGGGCTGCTGGAGGGCAGCAAGGGAGCGGACGCTGGCTCGTACGTGGCCAAGATATTCGAGAAGTTACTGTGAGCGGGGGCCTTTGAACAGCTGGAGGTGAACCGGGCGCACGGGGTGCTGATAAGGAAACTGCAGGGTAACGAGTCGCCGAGGGCGATGGTGGTGCGGCTGCATTGGTTTTTAAACAAGCAGCGGATCCTGAGGTGGGCCAGGCAGATGAGGCGATGTACCTGGGAGGGCAGTGAGCTTCGAGTGTACCAGGACTGGGTGCGGAACTGGCCAAGAGGAGAGCGGGGTTCAATAAGGTGAAGGCTGCCCTCTTTAAGAATGGGGTGAAATTTGATACTATACCCAGCCCACCTCTGGGTGACCGACATTGGCTGTGAATTTTACTTTGGGACGCTGGAGGAAGTGATAGGGGTTTTGAGGGACAATGGACTGGCAGGTGAAGGAGGACATTGCACTTTGGATGAGGTGTTCTTTTTTCTTTGGGGCAATTGTCCTGTGTTCTTCTGTGGGGGATGGGTGGTGGCTTGTTTCTTTGTCTTTGGTCTTTAAATGTTGGTGTTGTTAATTGCACCGGAATAGTGTTAGCTGGGGGCGGGGAGAGGAATCAGTGGGGAGTAGGATGCTAAACACCATGAGCGGGGGCTGCCAGGCTAACTGGGCGGGCTAGTTCAGGGAAGCTCAGTGGAGGGGTGAGTGAGAGGGCTGAATGGGCCGGTCAAGAGGACTTGCGTGTTTGCGCATCTGAGGAGCCTAAAGGCGGACTTGGCATTTATACAAGAAACGCACCTGAAGATTGGGATCAAACTCAGCTGAGGAAAGGGTGGGTTGGGAAGGCATTTCACTCTGGATTAGATTTGAAGATGAGCGGGGTAGGGGTTTTGATTAATAAACGGGTAGCTTTTGAAGTGGGGAACATAATGGCAGACTTTGGGGGGAGGTTCATTATGGTGAGTGGGAAATTGGAAGGGATGCTGGTGGTGTTGGTAAATGTTTATGCCCCGAACTGGGATTATGTAGAGTTTATGAGGCGGATGCTGGGGAAGATCCCAGACCTGGACTCGCACCGGTTGATAATGGGGGGGGGGTGGATTTTACTACAGTCCTGGAGCCAAAATTGAATCGGTCGGGGAGAGTATCGGCGGTGGCGTGGGAACTGAGTGGGTTTATGGAGTGCATGGGAGGGTTGGACCTGTGGAGGTTTGGGAGGCTGAGGGCGAAGGAATTCTCGTTTTTCTCCCATGTGCACAGGGTGTACTCGCGAATCAACTATTTTGTGTTGGATAAGACGTTGTTGGGGGGGGTGGTCGGTTCGGAGTACTCGCCAATTGTAGTTTCGGGCCATGCGCCACATTGGGTAGACTTGCAGGTAAATTGCGGGGGCGGGGGGGGGGGGGCACCAAGCTGTGGGAGGCATTAGAAGGCGATAGTGAGGGGGGAATTCATTTTGTTACGGACACATAGGGATAAGACGGAGCGGGTGGAGATGGCGAGGTTAGTGGATCAGATCTTGCAGGTCGATAGGAGGTATTCGGAGGCCATGGAGGCGGGGTTGTTGAAGGAACGGCAGAAACTGCAGATGAAGTTTGGGTTGTTATCAACGGGTAAGACGGTAGGGCAGTTGAGGAGAGCTAAGGGGGTGGTTTATGAATATGGGGAAAAGACGAGTTGGATGTTGGCGCATCAATTGAAGAAGCAGGAGGCAGCGAAGGAAATTGGGAAGGTGAAGGATAGGGAGGGAAGGTGGTCTTGGACCTGGTGGTGAATGGGGTGTTTAGGGATTTTTATAGGAGCTCCCAGGTGGGGTGGAAGGAATGAGAAGTTGTTTGGAGGGGTTCGAGTTCCCGAGTGTGGATGAGGACCTGGTGTAGGGGTTGGTAGCCCCCATTGGGCTGGTGGAGGTGTTGGAGGGTATGGGGGCAATGCAGGCGGGGAGGGCCTCGGGCCCAGACAGGTTATTTTTTCAAAACGTTTTCGGGGGACCTGGGGCCCCTGCTGGGAAGGGCGTTTAATGAGGCGAGGGAGCAGGGGTTGCTCCTTCTGACATTATCGCAGGTCTCGATCTCCTTAAATTTAAAGAGAGACAAGGATCCGGAGCAGTGCGGGTCCTACAGTCCGAAGTCTCTGTTAAATATTGATGCCAGGTTACTGGCCAAGATTTTGGCTTCAAGGATTGGGGACTGTGTGCCAGGGGAGGACCAGATGGGGTTTGTTAAGGGGAGGCATCTGTCGGCCAACATCAGGCGGCTGTTGAATGTTATAATAATTCCCCTGGAGGGACGAAGTGTGGAGGTGGTGGTCGCCATCCAGGTGGAGAAGGCCTGCGACAGGGTGGAGTGGGAGGTGCTGGGGCGGTTTGAGTTTGGCCAGGGGTTTGTGGATTGGGTCCGGTTATTGTACCAGGCAGCGGTAGCAAGTGTGCGAATGAACCGTGCGAGCTCGGAATATTTCAGGCTGCATCGGGGAACGAGGCACGGATATCCACTCTCCCCATTGCTCTTTGCTTGGCTATAGAGCCATTGGCAATGATGCTGAGAGCGTCAAGGGACTGGCAGGGGTTAGTACGGGGAGGTGGACCACAGGGTTTCGCTGTACGCAGACGACTTGCTGATGTACATTTCCGACCCATTGGAAGGTATTGGGAGGATTGAGTATTTTGGAGTAACTCGGCCGGTTCTCGAGGTACAAATTGAATATGGGGAACATAGAACATAGAACATACAGTGCAGAAGGAGGCTATTCAGCCCATCGATTCTGCACCGACCCACTTAAGCCCTCACTTCCACCCTATCCCTGTAATCCAATAACCCCATCTAACCGTTTTTGGTCACTCAGGGCAATTTATCATGGCCAATCCACCTAACTTGCACATCTTTGGACTGTGGGAGGAAACTGGAGCACCCGGAGGAAACCCACGCAGACACGGGGAGAACGTGCAGACTCCGCACAGACAGTGACCCAGCAGGGAATCGAACCTGGGACCCTGGCGCTGTGAAGCCACAGTGCTATCCACTTGTGCTACCGTGCTGCCCGTGCTGGAAAGAGCGAGGTATTTCCGATTCAAGCAAGAGGGCAGGAGAAGAGGCTGAAGGAGTTGCCGTTTAGAGTTGTGGGGGCCAGCTGTCAGTATCTAGGCATTCAGGTGGCACGGGGGTGGGATCAGCTGCAGAAGCGAATTTGGCTCGGTTGGTGGAGCAGATGAGGGGTGATTTCAGGACATGGGATGTACTCCTACTGTCGTTGGTAGGATGGGACAATCGGTGAAGATGACCGTTATCCCGAGGTTCTTGTTTGTGTTTCAGAACCTCACGATTTTCATTCCTATGGCTTTTTCAGGAGGTTCAATGCACTGGTTTTGTGGTTTGTTTGGGCGAGTAAGGCCCTGTGGGTGAAGAAGGTGCTGCTGGAGCGGGGTTGAAGGGCGGGGAGGTGGGGGGTTAGCTCTCCCGAATTTAATGAGCTATTATTTGGTGGCAAATATAGCTATGATTTGGAAGTGGGTAGTGGGGGAGGGGGCAGTGTGGGGGCGGATGGAGGCAGCCTCTTGCAGGGATACGAGTTTGGGGGCACTGTTGATGGTGCCTTTGCCATTCTTGCCAGCCAGGTACTCCACAAGCCCGGTGATGGTGGCGTCCCTAAGGGTGTGGGGACAGTGGCGGCTGCACTGGAGACTGGAGAGGGCCTTGGTTTGGGCACTGATCTGTGGGAATTTGCAGCCCTGTTGGCTTGTTTTGTTTTGTAATTATGTTTGCTGTGTAAACGTATCTACGCTTCAATAAAATATTTTTTAAAAAAAAGAATTTATGGAGATTAGAAACAGTTGGAGTCTGACGACTGACCTCTGTGGTACTCCGCTAGTTACAATTCGCCAGCCAGAGAATGACTAATTTATCCTGACCCTCTACTTTATGTCAGTCAGCCAATCCTCAATCCAATCTGGTACTCTACCCCCAATCCCTTACGGTCTCAACTTCTGGATCAGCCTTTTATGTGCCAACTTTTCAAACACCTTCTGGAATTCTAGACTTACTACATCCATAGGTTCCCCATTGTAGGATCTCTTATTTTTCTCTCAAATAAGGTAAACAGTCCCGTTGATTGGAGGTGTCCAAAACACAATGTTATTTCTAAATATTCACTTGATACACTTGTGTGGTAAACCACGTTATTAGAAGGGGGGACACTCGGCCTCCCAGAGACAGTTCAGCTCTCCAACTCACTGGAGGTGGCCTCCCAGAACATGGGGGCCTACACTTCCGACCGCGCTGCACCCTCGTGGGCCTCGTGGGCTCAGCCATCAACTGACCCGGGCGTGACGCAAGCCTGTGCCGCGCACCAGCCCACCAACGCTGGAGGCCCGAAGTGCTACTTCTGCGGCCAGAATAATCACCCCCGACAACGCTGTCCGGCACGGAACGCGACTTGCAACGGCTGTGGGAAGAAGGGCCACTTTGTAAAAGCCTGCCAGGCCCCCCCCCCCTTAAATCTTCTAGGCCCAGCAGTGCTGCCTGCTGCCTGTCGGGGCCACCCCCAGCTGCCGCGCCACCCACCATATGCAACCCGTGGGCACCGCCATCTGTAATTTCAGCCGACACGGGTGCCGCCATCTTGGACGCCATCTTGCACCTCGCCCGCCATGTGCGACTCATGGGGGGCGCCATCTTGGGACCCCGCCGCTGCCTCCCGGGAACCCAGCTCGCCCGACCGTATGTTGGTTGCCGCTACCACCGACCATCTTCCGACTGCATTCCGACACTCGCCTCCGTCACACTGGACCAGTCCCAGCCGCACCAACTTGCAAAGTCTACAATGGCCGTCTGGATCAACGGGCTCGAGACGGCCTGCCTTTTCGACTCCGGGAGCACAGACAGCTTCATACACCCAGATACGGTAAGGCGCTGCTCCCTCCCATCCTACCCGCGACCCAGAAAATCTCCCTGGCTTCCGGATCCCACGCAGTGGAGATCCGTGGGTACTGTGTCGCGACCCTCACTGTGCAAGGCGTAGAGTACACCAACTTTAGGCTCCACGTCCTCCCCCATCTCTGTGCTGCCCTATTACTGGGGCTTGACTTCCAGTGCCACCTCCTGAACCTTACCCTAAAGTTCAATGGACCCCTGCCCCCCCTCACCGTCTGTAGCCTCGCAACCCTTAAGGTCGCCCCACCCTCCCTCTTCGCAAACCTCACCCCAGACTGTAAGCATGTCGCTACCAGAAGCAGACGCTACAGTGCCCAGGACAGTGCCTTCATCAGGTCAGAGGTCCGGCGACTCCTGTGAGAGGGGATCATTGAGGCTAGTAACAGCCCCTGGAGAGCCCAAGTGGTGGTTGTCAAGACTGGGGAGAAGCACCGGATGATCATTGATTATAGCCAGACCATCAACCGGTACACGCAGCTTGCTGCGTACCCCCTTCCCTGCAATCTGACATGGTCAATCAGATTGCGCAATATCGAGTCTTCTCTACAGTCGACTTGAAGTCTGCGTACCTCCAGCTCCCTATCCTCCCGGTGGACCGCCAATACACTGCCTTCGAGGCAGAGGGCCGCCTCTATCACTTCCTCAGGGTTCCCTTCGGCGTCACCAATGGGGCCTCGGTCTTCCAACGGGAAATGGACTGAATGGTTGACAAGCACGGGCTGCGGGCCACGTTCCCGTACCTAGACAGCGTCACCATCTGCGGCCATGGCCAGCAGGACCATGACGAGAACCTTTGGCGCTTCCTCCACACCGCGAAACTCCTAAACCTAACTTCTAATGGAGAAAAATACGTCTTTCCCACAACCCGCCTGGCCATCCTCGGCTACGTTGTGGAACACGGGGTCCTAGGGCCTGACCCCGACCGCATGCGCCCCCTCCTGGAACTCCCCCTTCCCCACTGTCCCAAGGCCCTGAAGAGATGCCTGGGGTTCTTCTCTTACAATGCCAGTGGGTCCCCAACTACGCCGACTGGTCTTCAATCGCATCAAGGTAGACATTGCCAAAGCCGCAATGCACGTGGTGGACGTGTCCATCCCTTTCCAAGTGGAGAGCGATGCGTCGGACTTTGCTCTGGCCGCTACACTCAACCAGGCGTGCAGGCCCATTGCTTTCTTCTCCCGTACCCTCCATGCCTCCAAAATTCGACACTCCTCCATCGAAAAGGAGGCCCAAGCCATAGTAGAAACTGTGAGACATTGGAAGCATTACCTGGCCGGCAGGCAATTCACTCTCCTCACTGACCAACGGTCGGTTGCCTTCATGTTTAACAATACACAGCGGGGCAAAATCAAGAACAACAAGATCCTGAGGTGGAGGATCGAGCTCTCCACCTACAGCTATGACATCTTGTATCGGCCCGAGAAGCTCAATGAGCCCCCAGATGCTCTCTCCTGCGGTTCATGGGCCAGCGCACAAGTAGCCAGCGCACAAGTAGATCGACTCGCGGCCCTCCACAACCTCTGTCACCCGGGGGTCACCCGGTTTTTCCACTTTATCAAGGCTCGCAACCTGCCCTACTCCATCGAGGAGGTCAGATCCGTGACCAAGGACTGCCAGGTGTGCGCGGAGTGCAAATCGCCCTTCTATCAGCCAGACAGAGCACATCTGGTAAAGGCCTCCCTCCCTTTTGAGCGCCTCAGCATGGACTTCAAAGGGCCCCTCCCCTCCACAGACCGTAACGTGTACTTCTTCAACATCGTTGATGAGTACTCCAGATTCCCCTTCGCCATCCCCTGCTCTGACAGGACCTCTGCCTCCGTTATCAAGGCCTTGCACAGCCTTTTCACCCTGTTCGGGTTTCCCGCCTATATCCACAGTGATTGGGGCTACTCCTTTATGAGCGACGAGTTGCGTCAGTTCCTGCTCCGCAAAGGCATCGCCTCCAGCAGGACGACCAGCTATAACCCCCGGGGAAACGGACAGGTGGAGAGGGAGAATGCGACGGTCTGGAAGGCCGTCCTCCTGGCAGGAAGTCCTCCCCGATCCGCTCCACTCCATCCGGTCACTTCTCTGTACGGCCACCAACCAGACTCCTCTTGAGCTTATGTTTGCCTTCCCCAGGAAGTCCACCTCCAGGGTCTCGCTTCCGTCCTGGCTGACAGTCCCGGGGCCTGCCCTTCTCCTCAAGCGCGCGAGGAGCCATAAAACTGACCACCTCGTCGAGAAGGTCCTGCTGGTCCATGCAAATCCCCAGTATGCCTACGTGACACACCAGGACGGGCGGCAGGACACGGTCTCCCTTCGGGATTTGGCTCCTGCAGGCTCCCCGTCGACAATCACCACCACCCCCTGACCCTACACCGTCTCCCCCCCCACCTCCGCCCACCTCCCGCACAAACTGACTCCCGCAGGCTCACCGAGGACAAGCACCACCACCCCCGCCCATACACTACCCCCCTTCGCCGACTCAACATCTGGATGAAGAAGATGACAACACGCTCCCGGACAGCCGGGACTCAGGCTGTCACAGCGGAAGGTCAAGGCCCCCGACAGACTTTACCTTAAAGACCACTTCACCCCGCCGGACTTTTTTTAAACAGGGGGTGAATGTGGTAAACCACGTTATTGTGTTTATTGTATTATATTCACTGTGCTGTATTGTACATGACTGGGCTTGTCCAGGCTGGCTCCGCCTGTGGCTCCTCCCCTCAGGTTCCTGTATAAAGGTGGCAAGTCTCCACCTCCGGACCCAGTTCGGGTCCAGAGGCAGGAGGCTTGCTGTTTCATGTATTAAAGCCTCAGTTACGTTTACCACTCGTCGTCTATTATTGCTGGTGCATGAACTTGCATAAGAACTGAATCAACACTTAGATTAAGATAATACATAAACTTGTCAAGACATAGCGAAAAAGCGTTAAAATATAAACACAAGGTCCGTGTGGAGTTTGCACATTCATTGTTTCTAACTCTCAGCTGAGACTCCCTGATTCGTTCAAAAAGGTATCAATCAATTAACAGGCGAATAGTTAATTAAACATTAATCACTTACTCAAGATTAATTACTATTTCCTTGGCACAATCTAGTTTCCCACGTGCTTTCTCATGGCTAGAGTCTTTATGTCATGACTAGCCACGAGCCCTGCTATAGTTACTTGGTTGTTGCAATTTGTTCAATGTGTCTTCAATACAATGGCATATCCATATTAAGTTTCGGTAGAACTTATATGCAGAGTTCAACAGTCCACTCATTATCCAGAGCACTGCGACGACCCAAGGACCCACCAAAAAATCCAGGTGAACTGCTGCATCCTTTGTAGGTGCAGGCCTGATGAGGCCCACACCGGAGTCCGACCACGTGACTGCTTCCTCCACTCTCCGACTACGTGACCTGACCCTACCACGTGGTTTTCAGCCTGTCCATCACCCTGAAGTACCACCCAAGGCCAATCTCCACGTGACCAGACCGCGGGTGCGCGAGGCCTTGCCAGCGAAGCGGGAATGCCCGAGCCAAACCCAAAGTGACAGCGTACCCGCCTGACCACACCGGAAGGGAAACCCAACCTCGCCGCCCCATCTCACCGGACCAATCCACGTACAACCCCCTCCAGTGAACCTGCCACCACCACCATTATCCACGACCCCTCTGAACGTAACCACGTACCAAATCCAGCCCTCCTATCTAAGGGCAGCCACTGACCCAGGAAGTGGGGAAGGTGCGCCGGTCTGAAGGTGAGACTTAAATTACGTGACTTCAAGACCCCTCTCCCCAGCATACTCCTGGCGAACGTCCAAGCGATTGAGAACAAGCTGGATGACCTCAATGCTAGAATAACCACCCAGAGGGAAGTGAGGAACTGCTGTGTGCTCAGCTTCACCGAGACATGGCTTACTCTGGCCACACCAGACTGCAGCATCCAACCCGAAGGCTTCTCGATCCACAGGATGGACCGCATGATGGCCCCGGGCAAGTCGAAGGGCGGGGCTGTTTGCCTCCTCATCAAAATCTCCGGAGGTGGTGTCCCTAGCATGCCCCTGCTCCCAGACCTAGAATACCTCACCATGAAGTGTCGCCCTTTCTACCTCCCATGGGAATTCACCTGTGTACTCATCACAGCAGTCTACATCCCACCCCAGGCGGAAGTGAAGAAAGCACTTGACGAACTACACTCCACCATCAACAACCAAGAAACAAATCACCCTGAAGCCCTGACAATCGCGGCTTGAGACTTCAACCAAGCCAACCTCAGGAAGGTTCTCCCCAAACTCCATCAACATACCTCCTGCTCCACCAGAGGTGCAAACACCCTGGACCACTGCTACACGAGCATCAAAGGTGCCCACCGCTCCATTCCCCGACCACATTTTGGCAAATCCGACCACAAGTCAGTACTCCTACTTCCGGCCTTCAAACAGCAACTCAAGCATGCTGAACCAGTCAAGAAAACCGTGCGGTGCTGGTCCGAGGCATCAGAGGACACTCTCCGCGATTGCTTGGAGTCTGTGGACTGGTTCATATTCAAGGCCGCGGCCGCTAACTTGGACGAGTACGCAACCACCGTCGCAGACTTCATCAGTAAGTGCGTCGAGGACTGTGTACCAAAGAAGAAAATATGGGTATTCCCCAATCAGAAACCTTGGCTCAACCAAAAGGTCCGCTTCCTGCTGAAGTTCCATCGGAGGCGTTCAAGTCTGACGACCCTGACCTATATAAGAAATCCAGGTAGGACGTATGGAAAGTCATCAGAGATGCCAAAAGACAGTAGCGGATCAAATGAAAGTCCCAGGCCAACGACACAAACCCACGACGTCTGTGACAGGGCTACAAAGCAAGGCCAGGCGGAATCTCTGGGGCTGGAGCATCCCTCCCCGATGAACTGAACAAGTTCTATGCCTGCTTTGAACAGTCAGCCAAAACATCAGTGCCACCTGCCACAACAGCCTTGAACACAACCATACCCACTATTACAGCCTTGGAGATAAGAGCTGCCTTCTTGAAAGTAAACCCGTGGAAAGCAACGGGCCCCGATGGAGTCCGTGGGTGAGCACTCAGAGCCTGCGTTGACCAGCTGACTGACGAGTGGATTCGCAGATATCTTCAACACCTCACTTCTCCGCTCCGAGATCCCTACCTGCTTCAAGAAGACCACCATAATACCAGTACCAAAGAAGAACAAGGTAACCTGCCTCAACGACTACCGATTGGTGGCCCTGACATCTGTTATCATGAAATGCTTTGAGCGGCTAGTCATGAGACGGATCAACACCAGCCTCCCAAATGGTCTTGATCCATTGCAGTTCGCCTACGGTGGCAACCGATCCACAGAAGATGCTTTTTCTCTCGCCCCACAATCAACTCTCGAACATCTCGACAACAAGGTCACCTACGTCAGGCTGCTGTTCATAGACTACAGCTCCGCCTTCAACACCATTATCCCCAAAAGACTAATAACCAAACTCTGCAACCTTGGACTTGACCCCTCCCTGTGCAGCTGGATCCTTGACTTCCTCACCATCAGACCACAATCTGTCAGAATAGGTAACAACACCTCCACAATAGTCCTCAACATCGGGGCCCCGCAAGGATGTGTGCTCAGTCCTCTACTGTACTCCCTGTACACACACGACTGTGTGGCGAGATTCAACTCCAATTCAATCCATAAGTTTGCAGATGATACGACTGTGGTGGGTCGTGTCTCAAACATCGACTGATCAGACTACAGAAGGGAGATAGATCACTTGGTTGCACGGTGTACTGAAAATAACCTCTCTCTAAATACCGAATATTTGAGGTGAATAACACAGGACAGGCTTTTCCGGCCGTTGTTGGGATTATCTGGTCCTGTCGAAAGTCAATAGAATTTTGACTGAGTCGCTGCAGACCCTGCAGCAGGGCAGGAAAGTCCTTGCATTGATTAATTCAAGGAAAATCACTGATATCAAACACAGTTAGAGTATAATGTGTTCCCGAGGACGGAGCATATACATGATGGCAAGAATGGAAAGCTTGACTAAACTATTCTCGCCCTACTTGATAGCTTCTTGATATTTTCTTTGTTTTCTAAGTGTATGTTTTTTTGGTGCTGTATCTGTGAATGCTTTTGCAACATTTTTAAAGGCGCTGCATAAATGTATGCTGAGGGTTCTTGTGTTACAGTGGCAGCACCCCTTCTTGTCTCTGCTGGGCCAGAAGCTCAGGATTGACGTCCCTATCAGGATTTGTAGGTTAGTGAAGTGATCCACTGGGCTGATAATCAGCTCAAGAATCCTTCCACCAAAGCAATGAGTGCCGTCCACAGGCGGCCAGGTCTATATACAGCCTTGGGAGGGGCGGAGCCAGAGGCGGAGCCCACCAGTACAATACATGGTGGTAGATCGTATTACTATTTCCTGGTCATAGGCCACAGTACTATACAGACAGGGTAGCCCAAAGCTGTATATAGACCTGGCCGCCTGTGGACGGCACTCATTGTTACTGAACTCACAGGCAGGCAAGTTCTCGGTTAATAAAGCCTCTGTTCACTCGTTCTCATCGCCTTGCAGTGAATTGATGGTACGACAATGAGTTTGATGGTGGGGGGCATGTGCTCAGCCAGAGGGGTGATAGGAGGGGCCCTGCCACTTTCAAACCTCCACCCCAATTAAGTCTGTAGTAAAAAGGCAAATGGCAACCAATTGAGGTTGTTAAGTGGGAAATTAATGTCTGCCCACCTCTTGCAACTCCCTTCCCCCTATCATTCACCCGGCCACAGTACTAAGCAGACAGTTTATACTATGGTGAATACATTCACCACACTCATCATGGGACAGGGCACGAGAACCGGTCCTAATGTAGTACCGACCATAATTTCTTCTCTGCAATGTCAGCTTACGTAGGACATGGTTTCCCCTGAAAAAAATCATGTCCTGAGTGTACTGAAGATACATGTTTTTCAAAGAACAAAGACCCTAAAAGGTGTAATATCCAATTTTAATTTATTTTAACATTCAAATTTAAAGGTTAGTGTTTTGTGAAACACTTTACATTTAAATTGCAAGTCATTCCCTGAGTTAGAAAGTTAAAACATGGATGTGCAGGCTTGGTGAATTGGCCACGCTAAATTGACCCTTACTGTCCAAAGGAAGGTGGGGTTACAGGGATAGGGTGCGGAATTGGGCCTAGGTAGGTGTTCTGTCGGAACAGGGACTGGTGCAGACTCGATAGGCCGAATGTCCTCCTGCATTGTTGGGATTCTCTGTCTATGTTTTTGCATTCTAAAATTTTGGTATTAGCTTACCTCTGGGAGCTATGAATTTGGGGTTTTTCTTTCAGCAAATAAGTACATTAGTTATTAGATTTAATGTTTTTTTATCATTTGAAATACTTATCTTGACAGGTAATGCTGCTGCACATGAGATTCAAAGTGACACTGCAACATCTACACAAACTGCAGGAATAACCATGCAAACAGAACACTGCACTCCAACAAACATTTTAATGGTGAGTTATAATATGAAGCTGTAAACAGAAGAATATAAAATAAGTAGAAATGATAAAATGTCTCTGACTAATCCAGACTCTATCCTTAATTCCACTCCTGCAACCTTTCTGGATCAGAATGGGACTTTTGCTTCTTAAGAGGTTATAACAGGTACAGCCTCTTCGCATTTTGAATGTGTTGGTGTTAATGTGATTTGCCTGCGATATGTGTGGTAAAACCGAAAAGGTAAGTAAAGTAATCAGAAATATGAAATCTTACCAAGCAGCTTTCAGTCAAAATTGTTCACAGCTAAATCCAGAATCCCATTATTAAGATATTAAAGGTGCAAACAGCTGAATGAAATAGCTTGAAGACCCAAAATAGCTTAAATCAGGAGAGCTTTTTAAATGTGTAAGTATAGAGTAAAAAATAATAAATTGTCTGAAATATTTGGCTTATCTAATTTGTTGTAGGTGGCACTTTTGCAATTGACTCCAAGGGTAATAGAAAATGATTTGTGCTATTTGGCTAACACAGCTGTCAAAGCATAGCTGTGTAAATTGATACTGCATCCATTGCACTTAATGTACAACTCAAAGTGCAAACGTTAAACCTTAATATGTGTCTAATATATGGGTTCCAATGTTTTTATTCTCAACTGTGCCTCAGTAGTAATCTCGTCTGAATTACAAGAGTGAATTCAAGTTCCGCCCCAGAGTCTTAACGTAGAAATTTATTGTAATTTACTTACTTGCACTGCTTAGTAAACATTCTTGTGGTTATTTGGTTCTTGTTGTACCTCGCCTCTGCATTAGTGGCTGGGCTTCTCACAGTGATCATTAGCCAAGGCCTCTGAGGGTAGCTCTTGTCTCTGAGGAGGCATCTGTTTTCACTCTGTGGGGGAATGGACACATTTGGGAGCTGTGACCGTTGCAGAATGGAGATTTCATGGCACTTGCTAGGATTTCTTGCATTGACATTCATTGTTTTTTTAGAAAATATTTTATTGAAGCATTTGTAATTTTCACAGTTTAACACATTACGTGTGTTGTTCAAGAAATGTTAAAGAAAGAAAAATAAAAGCAACCTACAGAACAACGCCCCCTACTCTCCCCGCACTATTCCCTAGCTACCCGTAAACTATATTCTCTGTCCTGTTGTAACATTGCCATGCCTCCTGTGCCCCCCTCGGTACTGCTGACGTTCAATTCTCCTTGAAGTAGTCTATGAACGGCTGCCATCTCAGGGTGAACCCTTGAATTGATCCTCTCAAAGCGAATTTAATATGTACATAGTTTGCCGGGCTACCCCCATACCGCCCACATCTGTCCTCCACCTCCTCAAAGAACCTGCTCATCCGGGCTATAGTCATGTGGGCCCTGTGGACCACCTTGAACTGGATCAAGCTAAGTCTGGCACACAACGAGGCTGAATTGACTCTCTTCTGGGCTTTTTCCCACAGCTCGAATTCTATCCCCTCACCCAGCTCCTCTTCACCTCCCTGATGGGGGCCCCTTCCCACTCCATCAACTCCTTGTATATCTACGAGACCTTCCCCTCTCCAACCTCTGTTTTTGACATCACCTTATCTTGTAACCCCCCTCGGGGAGGTGAGGGAAGCCAGGAACCTGGAGGTACCGAAACCCGTTCCCGCCCGGCAACTCAAACGCTCCTCTAGTGCTTCCAAGGTAGGGAAACCCTCCTGATTGAATAGGTGCCCAAATCTTTGAATCCCTGCCCGCCGCCATCCCCTATAGCCCCAATCCAGTCCCCCCAGGGCAAACTGGTGATTGTTACAAATCGGTGACCACACTGACACCCCCTCCAATCTCATGTGTTGCCTCCATTGCCCCCACACCCTATGGGCTGCCACCACCACAGGGCTCGTAGATACCGAGCCGGCGAAAACGGCAGGGGCGCCGTCAATAAAGCCTCCGAACCCATACCCTTACAGCATGCCACATCCGCTCACTCCCACACTGACCCCTCCCCCACTACACCCTTCCTGACCATCGATATGTTGGCTGCCCAGTAATAGTTAATAAAGCCCGGGAGGGCCAAGCCCCCCTCTCCGCGACCCCGTTCCAGGAGTGCCTTCTTTACTCTGAGTTTTACCCGCCCATACAAAACCCGATATCACCGCGTTAATTTTCCTGAAAAAAGCCTTTGGGATAAAAATCGGAAGACATTGAAAAAAGAAGAGCAGTCTCGGAAGGGCCGTCATATTTACCGTCTGGACCCTCCCCGCCAGCGTCAGCGGGAGCATGCCCCATCTGCGAAAATCCCTTTTCATTTGATCCACCGCTTTGATTTAACTTATGAAGCTGCCTCCAATCCTTAGCCACTTGAATCCCCAGATATCTAAAACTCCTCTCAACCACTCTGAACGGCAACTCCCTCAGCCTCCTTTCCTGCCCCCGTGCCTGGATCACAAACATCTTGCTCTTTCCTATATTTAACTTGTAACCTGAAAACCGTCCAAATTCTCCTAGTATCTCCATGATTTCGGCCATCCCCCCACCGGGTCTGTGACATAGAGCAACAAATCGTCCGCATATAGAGACACTCTGTGCTCCACCACCCCACCCCCCCCCCCCCCCCCCCCCCCACCCCCCCACCCCCCCCTCTCACTATCTCCCGCCAGGCAATTGATGATCTAAGGGCCATTGCCAAGGGCTCTATGGCCAAGGCAAACGTAAATGGGGAGAGCGGTCATCCCTATCTTGTCCCCCTGCAGACACTAAAATACTCTGACTGGACTCGGTTGGTTCTTACATTTGCCACCGAGACCTGATATAACAGCCAGACCCAATCCACAAATCCCCGTCCGAACCCAAACCTGCCTAAAATGTCCCATAGGTACTTCCACTCCACCCGGTCGAAAGCCTTCTCCGTGTCCATGGCTATTACCACCTCAACATCGCGCCCCTCCGCTGGCATAATTATAACATTAAGAAGCCGTCTAATATTGGACATCAGGTGCCTGCCCTTCACAAATCCTGCCTGATCCTCCTCGATTACCTTCCGGGACGCAATCCTCTATTTGAGTGGCAAAGATCTTTGCCAACAATTTAGTATCAATGTTCAGCAGGGAAATTGGCCTGTACGATCCACAGTTCTCCGGGTCCTTATCTCGTTTCAAGATGAGAGAAATTGATGCCTGTGGTAGCGTTGGGGGGAGCACACCCAGCTCCCGAGACTCGTTAAAAGCCTTAACCAGGAGCGGCCCCAGTAACCCAGAGAACCTCTTATAAAATTCCACTGGGAATCCATCAGGTCCTGGGGCCTTCCCGATTGCATTGCCCCCAATCCGTCTATCACCTCCCCCAGCCAAATTGGGCCCCTCAGGTCTTCCACCAGCTCGTCATCTACCTTCGGGAACTCTAGCCTCTCTAGGAATTGATTCATACCCGCCTTCACGACTGGAGATTCCGACTCATATAGCCGTCTATAAAATTCACGGAACACGTCATTAACCGCCCCCGGGTCTATCACTACCTTCCCCCTCATATCCTTTATTTTCCCTATTTCTCTCGCCGCCGCCTGCTTCCTCAGCTGATGTGCCATCATCTGCCTAGCTTTCTCCCCATATTCATAAATTACCCCTTTTGCCCTCCTCAACTGTCCCTCCGCCTTACCTGTAGAAAGGAGCCCAAATTCCATTTGGAGTCTCTGACGCTCCCTCAAAAGCTCCTCATTCGCAGACTCTGCATACCTCCTATCCACCTGTAAGAATTCTCCTACCAATCTGTCCCGCTCCGCCTGCTCAGTTTTCCCCCTCTGAGTTTGAATCGAAATAAATTCCCCTCTGATAACTGCCTTCAATGCCTCCCAAACCACTCCTGCCGCAGTCTTTCCCGTATCGTTTTTTATATTGGCCTCCCTCACTTACTCACAGATCTTATCGTCCGCTAGCAGCCCAGCATCTAATCTCCACTGTGGGCGCTGAGACTTTCCCGTGCTTGCCTGTATGTGGCCCATTTGCTGAGTACTTAGTGTCCTCCACCCCCGCTAACAGTGTTTTATTGAGTACAAAGAAATCTATTCTGGAGTATACCTTCTGCACATGGAGTTAAATGAATATTCCTTGCTCCTTGGCCTCCCAAATCTCCACGGATTCACCCCTCCCATGCGCTCCATGAACCCCCACAATTCCTTCGCCATTGCTGATACTTTCCCTGACCGAGAACTTGACCGGTCCAATCTCATATCCAGGACTGTGTTGAAATCACCCCCCATAACCAGCCGATGTGAGTCCAGGTCAGGGATCTTTCCCAGCATCTGCCTAACAAATGCGACATCATCCCAGTTTTGGGCATATATATTTACCAGCACCGCTGCTATTCCCTCGAGCTTCCCACTGACCATCATAAATCTACCCCCCGGGTCTGCCTCTATCCTCCCCACCTCAAATGCCACCCTCTTGTTAATCAGGATGGCCACCCCCTTTGTTTTAAAGTCCAGCCCCGAATGATCCCTGTCTGATCCATCCCTTCTTCTATCTGAATTGGTCTCCCAGCTTCAAGTGCGTCTCCTGTAGCATGGCCACATCCGCTTTTAACAGTCTCAGGTGTGCGAACACACGGGCCCTTTTGACCGGCCCATTCAGTCCACGAACATTCCACGTAACCAGTCTGGTCGGGGGGGTTCTCGCCTTCCCTGTCGCTCAGCCATGACCTTTCCTAGGCCAGCCTTTAGCCCATGCCCCGCACCTGCCTTGGTCCGCCCCTTGGCAGCTACCACCCTCTGCTCTGCATCTCCAATCCCCCAAAAGTCTCTTACTCGTCAGCAGTCCCCCCCCCCCACTCCATATCTCCTCAGCTCTCCCCCCACTTTGCTCCCGTTAACTAGCTATCCAACTAGCTTGGCAGCTCTCGCACCTGGAGCCTAGCATCCTACCACTTGCCGGATGTCCTCCCTCCTATTTAACATAAGTTGTCAACACAATGACATCAAACACAGAACGCAAACAAACAATCCCCCAAGGCCCAGGTGCAGAGGCCCTCCCTTAACAGAATCTTATCTATCCCATCATCTTCAAACAGAACCACAACAATAGAAGAGACATCAAACTGGGTTGGGAAAAAAAATTATACATGCAGAAACTCAACCATCCTTTTTTCCAGAGAAAAAAACATCGCAACTCAAAACTCTTTTCACTGCAATTCGGCACATGCAACAACATATCAAAATCAAATCAAGCAGAAAAAGGCTTTCTCCTCCCGAAAGTCGCAACTTAAATTCCAGAATTGAAAGATTGAGATTTTTCCAGACAGAGAAGGAAAGAACCGCACAAAACTTTTTTTCTCCCCCCACCCCCCCCTCCCCACCCTTTCTTATAAAAAAACTCAGTCCACCACAGTTTAGGTTTTAAAGTCCTTGTGCATCCATCAAGTTCTTGCTCTTCTTAAAGACCTCCACCTCTTCCAATGGACCGAATGGCCTCCTTCTGCACTGTAAATTCTATGGTTCTGGCGAGCCAAAGTATATCTCCCGGTTCTCGTAGGTCACTCAGAGACGGGTCGGGTAGAGCAGTCCAAATTTTATGTCTTTCCCATACAGGGCCGCCTTGACTTTATTAAAACTTGCCCTCCTCTTTGCAAGCTCTGCTCCCCAATCCTGATACACCCGGATCTCTGACTCTTCCCAGGTGCACCGTTTTGTCTGCCTAGCCCACTTCATAATACGTTCCTTATCCAGGAACCTATTCAGCCGTACCACAATCGCCCTCGGGGGGCTCACGACCCTGGGGCTTGTGCATAAGAGCCCTATGGGCCCGGTCCACCTCCAACGTCTTGAGGAATGAACCTTCCCCCATCAGCTTCTCCAACATCTTCCCCACATATGCACCAACATCTGATCCCTCCTTTCCCTCTGGCAGACCGACGATCTGGATATACTGCCTGCGAGAACGATATTCCACGTCTTCCACCTTCTCCAACAGCCGCTTCTTCCGCTCCTGTAGAATACCAATTTCCATTGCCATCGCTGTGGACTCCTCCTCTCGTTCTGTCGCCTGCTCCTGCAGCTTTTGAATCTCCTGTCCCTGAGTCTTCACTTTCTCCTCCACCCGGTCAACCACCCCCTTAATCGAGGCCACCACCTGGATCAGGTCCTCAGCACACTCCTTGTGATGCTGGGCGAACTTCCCATCCAAGTATTTGACCAACTGGTCCATCGTCAATTGGGCAGACGCGGCCGAACTTTGCCTCGTTGTCATTGAACCCGCTGTTTTCTGAGTTTTGTTTCCATCCATCTTTTGATTTCTTCTTTACCGACTATTTTTTGGGTGCGATTCCATAAATTGGGGGTCGTCTCCTTGTCCTCTCACTTTTATCAACTTATGTTGAGAAATTCCCATGAAAATCCAGCTTAAAAGCCATTAAAAGACCACTAGAGGCGAGAGCTGCTAAATGTGCAACCGTTCACTCCATGGCCACCACCGGAGGTCCTTACATAGACATTCATGATAATATTCTGGTAGTCATATTTGAGCTGAACATAGAGGGCATGGATTCCCTCCTGATTGATGAATGCCACATGTATGCAGTCAAGGCTTTCTGTACCTGTGGTAATCCAGCCACTGCAGCAGTTGCAAAAGTTACCTGTGTCTGATTGGTCTCATCACTGTCATGAGAGACAGAAGTGGTGACCTTGGCATTGTGGCATTCGTCATTTGTGTGTAGCAGAATATCATATCCTGGAGGTGTTTTCAGCAGATTCCTGTCAGGAGGCTGAGGCAAAGAAATTCAGGAATGTGGTGACCTTGATAGTCACTCACAATATGTATCACATCGCCTTCTTGGAAGAAGGTGTTGTTGCACTCGGCTGCAGATCTCAGCGATGACTTGTCATGAAAGTCTGAGGCACTGTTTCTCCATCATGTTGAGGACGCTGGTCCTCTGTCTATGCTGGGGGGGTATTTCTTCCTTTCAACTGGAACTCTGTGTCAACCCTTGCTGCCCTACTAAGTGGATGTGGCCGTGGAGAAGGCAACTATTGTTGGCATTGTTGCTGCTCCTGGTGCTGCTTTGTCAACCTAAAATTGTAAGAAATAACAGTACGCCAGTCAGCCCTTTGAACCTAGTTTGCCATTCAAAAAGGCCATAGCTGATCTGATTGTAGCTTTAAGTCAACCTTCTTGTCGGTCTCCCATAACCCTTGGCTCGCTTGTCTTAAATGAGAGACTCCTTATTTTTAAATTGTGCTCTCTCATTCTAGAATCCCCCACGAGGGGAAACATCCTCTCAGCATCAAGCTCCCTCAGAATCTTATGTTTCAAATTGAGGGGGAGGTGTAGTGGTAATGTCAGTGGACAAATAATCCAGAGAC
The DNA here is from genome assembly GCF_047496885.1 of Scyliorhinus torazame. Taxonomy (NCBI): domain Eukaryota; kingdom Metazoa; phylum Chordata; class Chondrichthyes; order Carcharhiniformes; family Scyliorhinidae; genus Scyliorhinus; species Scyliorhinus torazame. Next base: position 86,413,838 of record NC_092719.1, read on the forward strand.
TCAAGTAAAAGTGATGGTCACCATGAAACTAAATCAATTGTTATGAATACTTATCGAGGTCACGAATGTTCTTTTGGGAAGGAAATCTGTTCTCCTAATTCAGTTGGGTCTATATGTTACTCCAGACCCCTGCAATGTGGTTGACTCTTTCCTTTTCTCTTGAGGGCAATTAGGGATGGGCAACAAATCCAAATGTACGAATGTACTGATTTCTCTTTATCCACTCTACTTGTTACATCCTCAAAGAATTATAATAAATTTGTCAAACTTGATTTCCCTTTCATAAAACCATGTTGGCTCTGCCTGATTGAATTAGAATTTCCTAAATGCTGACTACAACATCCTTAATCATGGATTTCAAGGGCAGCACGGTGGCGCAGTGGTTAGCGCTGCTGCCTCATGGCGCCGAGATCCCAGGTTCGATCTCTGGGTCACTGTCCGTGTAGACGTGTTTACGTGGGTTTCGCCCCCACAACCCAAAGATGTGCAGGGTAGGTGAATTGGCCACGTTAAATTGCCCGTAATTGGAAAACATTTATTGGGTACTCTAAATTTTTTTTTTAAATCATGGATTTCAGCATTTCCCAATGACAAATGTTAAGGTACAGAAAATATATGGCACAGAAACAGGCCATTCATCCCAACCACGCTATGCTGGTGATAATGTTGCACTTTTCATATCTAACTTTATCATCATAACCTTCTGTTCCCTCCTCCTCCTTTAAATGGTTTTATAAAATGGCCTTAACTACATCTATACAATTTACTTCAACCACTCCCTGAGGTAGTGTAGGAATCTGTAATTTATGGGATCTTAACCTGTCGAACTACGCCAAGTTTGGGGGAAGCTTAGTTGATGAATCAAAGTCCTGGCGCAATACGACAAGTTGTAAGATTTGTACTATTTTTGGACTATGCCAAGTTGTTCGATTCTTTGTATTATTCGACTGTGTAAAGTTGAAGGAATTTATATCATTTCCACTATACGGTTACCAGTAGCACTTTGCGAATACTGGGACTCAGCAGAAATTTGCAGTTAAAACTTCTCGGGTGCCAAAAATAATTGTTTTATTTGTAGTTGCTTGATTACAATTTGAAAGTAATTTAAAAGGCAATTCGTAGACAATTCGAAGCTTTCAGAGAATTACAGACATTATCTTTTTTGCTTAGGCAGACAGCTCGAAAGTAACTTTTAAACGGTCAAAGTCTGGCAATGAAACATGAAAAGAGAGAGAGAGCTAATCTTCAGCTAAACTCAAAGTCAAAAGTAGACTAACAGACTGACAGAACCCCCAAAAGACATCTCTAAAATGGCGGGCGGAAACTTTTCAGTTATACACTTTCATATCTGTCTGAAGTCATCTAATCACACCCCAATATAATCCTAATTGGTTTGGGTTAGACTCAAACACATTTGATTTGATGGCAAGCCGTCCATCTTCAATGTGCAACATCAACTTTTTAATTGTTTCATGTCTACATGTTATGGAATGTGATATTCTGCTAATCTTTACCAGCAATAGACTGGTTGTAAGCTGGCTTGGCTAATGTAACAATTGAGACTTCATATCGAGAAAGATTGAGTAAAATATATATGATTCAATGCTCTTATAAACTGCATTGGACTCTTGCCACCTCGTTGCCATGGAACTCAGTCCTTGTCCTTGACAATTAGCACAAGCAGTGTCAAATTGTCTTGCAACTGTGCTGTTATAATCTTATAATGGAATTTTATGCTGTTTCATGTATCATATTGAAGTTCTGAATTTATGTGTGCTGAAATTCTCATTTTTAAAATGAGTACTTAAACAGCTATCTTTTACCTATACTAGTTGTATTCGAAATACCTGGCTTCTACAGGTAGCCTCCAGATATGCTCTTTCCCACACGAGGAAACATTCTCTCTGTCTCTACTCCATCAACATTTTTATAATATTAAGTACCTCTGTTTGGTTACCCCTGAACCTTCTGTTCTCAAGAGAAAACAGACCAAGCATGTTAGCCCTTTCCCGATGTGTATCGGGTTATGATCCCAGTTGATGTTATAACTGGACAGAAAGGTCCCAGAATGGAATCCTGGCTCAAAAGACCATGGGCGGGATTCTCCAATAATGGGGCTGTGTCCCCACGCCGGCGTGAAAAACGGTGCCAACCACTCCGGCATCAACGGTCCCCGATAATGGGGAACGTTCCCCTTCCTAGGGGGCGAGGTCGGCGCCGGAGTGGTCCCCGCAGCTCCAGCTGGCGTGGAATGGCCGGCGTGATTCCGCGCATGCGCGGGGATTCCCTTCTCCGCGCCGGCCAACGGCAACATGGCGGAGCCCTACAGGGGCCCGGTGTAGCGCACAAAGACTCCGTGAGACGAATAGAGTGAAGTCGATGAGGCTTTATTAAGCGTGTCTGTTCCCCCGCAGCTCGATAGTAAACTGGCCTGCGGGGGAAGACTCCGGCTTCTTATACTTCGCCTTCAGGGCGGAGCTTGAGGTCAACGGCCAACCAGGACCCGGGATCTGTCAGCCAATGACATTAGGGCTTCCAGTCCCACATGACCCCCAATACATACTACCACACCCGGCATTGAGGAACATAGGCCCCCACGGAACCAGCCCGCCCAACGATCGGTAGCCCCAGATCGTGGGTCAAGCCACTGTGGGGGACTCCCCAGGGTCGGATCCCCCCCGCCCCCCCCCTCCAGGACGGCCCCCACGCACACACCTTCCATGTCCCGCCGTGTGGGACCCGAGTAACCCACGCAGGCAGGTCCCGGCCTAATTCGGCAGGCACTTGGCCGTCGGGGTCCGGAGAAGCGACGGGAGGGGAGGGGGGTGCTTTCAACGGCCCCCGACCGGAGCGGCGTGAATCCCGCGGACGCCCGAGAATCGGCGGGGGAGAATTGGGAAGCCGGCGTCGGAGCGCGATTCTCGCGTCCCCCCCGGGGATTCTCCGATCTGCCGCAGGGTCGGAGAATCCCGGCCCATAACGTTTACTTTTCTTTGCACAAAACATGGAAGAACAGAGTTACAGGACAACTAATTAGTTTCAACAACAAAAAAACATTTATTAAACATGAATAATTTGGATTATAATACAATACTCCTTTACTCCCCCTTTATTTTAACAATTCTACACAAATTTTAGGATTACCATGGATTACAAAGTACATCTTCAGTTACAATCGCCTCATTAACACAAAGTCCCTTTAAGCACACACAAGATGACTGTAATCAAATACACACACTCCACTCTGAACCCAAGTTAGTGACTGTGGTTTTCCACTCAGAACCCCCCCAAGATGATAGTAACATGAGAGTTTCCAAACTCGACTATGTTTGAAAATCTTCTCTCGTAATAATGCTATAGGTTTACCCTTCCAGGCACAGAAACATCAAATTAAACACACTTAAACTGAGGGCGCGATTCTCCACTCCCACGCCGGTTGGGAGAATTGCCTGGGCCGCCAAAATTTCCGGGGACGCCGGTCCGACGCCCTCCCGCGATTCTCCCAAGCGGCGGGAAGGCCCGGTCGAGTTTCGCGGGTCGCAGGCCGGAGAATCGCCGGAGACACCCAAAACGGCGATTCTCCGGCACCCCCGCTATTCTGAGGCCCGGATGGGCCGAACGGCCAGGCCAAAACGGCGGGTTCCCCCCGGCGCCGTCCACACCTGGTCGCTGCAGTCGTGGGCGGTGCGTGAACGCTGGGGGGGGGGGGGGGGGGCGGCGAGGGGGGATCCTGCACCGGGCTTTACCTGGAATGTGGGGTGGCCCGCGATCGGTGCCCACCGATCGTCGGGCCGTCCTCTCTGAAGGAGGACCTCCTTCCTTCCGCGGCCCCGCAAGATCCGTCACCCATCTTCTTGCGGGGCGGACTTAGAGAGGACGGCAACCACGCATGCGCGGTTGACACTCGTTATGCAGCGCCGGCCGCGTCATCTATGCGGCGCCGCTTTTACGCGGGCGACAAGGCCTGGCGCGTGTAGATGACGCGGCCCCGATCCTGGCCCATTGTCAGGGCCTGAATCAGTCGGGGCCGTTCCGCGCCGTCGTGAACCTCGACGGCGTTCACGATGGCGCGGCCACTTCGGCGTGGGAGTGGAGAATCCCGCCCTATACCTTATTTTGAATATTTACCAATACAAATATGAATCTATTTAAAACTACCATTGTTTTTCTGACAATACCCACGCATTTCTGGTAATGTCCTCTGTAAATCTTCCCTGCAACTTCCCCAGTGCCTCCATATCCTTCTTTATTAAATGGGGACCAGAACTGCATGCAGTATTCTTTAGTGTGACTTTATTTTTAAAATTATTTTGCAAAATGTGGATGTCGCTGGCTAGGCAAGCATTTATTTCCCATCCTTAATAGGCCTTGAGATGGTGTTGGTGAGTTGGTTTGTTCAACTGCTGCAGCCCATCTGTCGTAGGTACATCCACAGTGCTGTTAGGGAGGGGATCCATGATTTGAGCCCAGCTGCAGTGAAGGAACGGTGATATATTTCCAATTCAGAATGGTATGCAGCTTGAAGCAGAACTTGCAGATGGTGGTGTTCCCGTGCATCTGCTACCCTCGTCCTTCTTAGTGGTAGAGGTTGTGGGGTTGGAAGGTGCTACCAAAGGAGCTTTGGTAAATTGCTGCAGTGCATCTTGTAGATGCTACACAGTGCTGTCACTGTGTGTCATCAATGAAGGGAGTGAATGTTTAAGTGATGGATTGGCTGGCTGCTTGTCCTAGGTCATGTTGAGCTTCTTGAGTGGGAGCTGCACTCATCCCATGAAATGATTATACTCCTGACTTATGCCCTGTAGATGGTGGACGGGCTTTGAGAAGTCAGGAGGTGAGTTACTCCCCACAGAACTTCCAGCCTCTGACCTGTTCTTATTGCCACAGTATTTAAATGGCTGGTCCAGTTCAATTTCCGGTCAATGGTAAGCCCCTCGGTCATGGTCTACGCAGGTACCAATGAAATGAAAAAAAAATGAAAATCGCTTGTTGTCACAAGTAAGCTTCAAATGACATTACTGTGAAAATCCCCTCGTCGCCACATTCCGGCGCCTGTTCGGGGAGGCTGGTACGGGACATAGGACAAATATGAGATGCTAAGCATCAAATTAAGAAGCACAAAGGTAATAATTTCTGGATTATGACCTGAGCCCCGTGCAGATTGGCATGGGGCAAATAAGATTAGAGAAATGAATGTGGCGCACTGGCACAGTGGTTAGCACAGCACCAGGGACCTATGTTCAATTCCGGCCTCTGGTAACTATCTATTGTTATGGGTCAGGGTTTAGAGAACCCCAAAGTGTATCATGGAGTTCACCTGACCACAACTTTTAATAGATTGTGGTATGGGGAGCACACGGCCCACTCTACAGGTGTGGTACAGCAGAAAATGGACAAGTATTTCTTTAAAACAAAACAATGTTTATTCTATGAACGCAAGTTAACTTTTTTAAAACAAACAGTGAACATCTAAGCAACCATTAATCCAAAGACTACAACACTAAGTAACTCTGAAAGCTGTCCTTTTAACATCCAAAAGACTAACAAACCTTCAAACAGGAGCACATTAGGTTTACATTCAATACTGAGACCTTTTACAATTCTGAGTTCACCAAGTGATCCATAGATAGGCTTTGGATGGCAGAGGTCAACTGTACAGCTCTTTGTTTAAACTTCAGATGCAGCTCACTGAAAAACACAGACACACCCAAGCTTTTCTCAAACTGAAACTAAAAAGCAGAAGTAGAGCTCAGCTCCACCCACACTCTGACATCACTCCAGTAACATGAGCAGCTCCATTTCTTAAAGGTACTCTCACATGACACTATGTGGAGTTGGCACTTTCTTCTTTTATATGCATGGGTTTCCTCCAGGTCCACTGGTTCCCTCCCAGAGTCCAAAGATGTGCAGATTAGGTGGATTGCGATGCTAAATTGCCCCTTACTGTTCTAAAGGTTAGGTGGGGTTATGGGCTAGGGTAAGGGAGTGAGCCTAGGTGGGGGGGCTCTTTCAGAGGGCAGGTGAAGACTCGATGGCCCGAATAGCCTCCTTCTTCACTGTAGGGATTCTATGATTCTTGAATGCGTGACTCAGAGACTGGTGTGGGTGAAGTAGGTTCTGGTTTGTGAGGCACTGGCACTAGTACTCTAGAAATTGTGATCTGTACCGTTGGAATGGTCTATACCTGAACTGGGCTGGTGCTAATGTCCAAGCGAGCTGCATAACTAGGGAAGTAGGGAGAGTTTTAAACTGAATAGTGGTGGCAAAGGATCCATTTGGGGATGATGATGTATTCCAAAGAGCAGAGACCAGGTAAGAGAGGAAGGCACTAATTTGGGAATTGATAAACAGACTGAGGCAGGGAGGGACAGAGAGTACAAATCGAAAATCAGCAGGTAAGACTAGATGTTGGAAAAATAATGGAAGTACATACTGAAAAAAAAAGTGATAGCGCAAATAGAAATTAATAGTTACGATCTGATAGTTGTTACAGATACATAGGTACAGGATGACACAGATTTGGACCTGAATCTTAAAGGTTATGTGACATTGAGGAAGAACTGGAAGTTAAGAAAAGCTGTAGGGGTGGCTCCGTCAGTTAATGAATGTATCAGAGTGGGATGATCTAAGTTCAGGAGACCAGGAGGTAGAAGCAGTTTGGGTTGAGATGAGAAATGATAAAGGCAAGAAGTCACATGTGGGAGTGGTGTACCGGCCTCCTAATTGTAACTACATGGTAGGGCAAAGTATAAAATAAAAGATAATGGGAGCTTGTCAAAAAGGTACGATTTACCAGTGGATTCACTGTACTTAGATTCCAGAAGTATTTGATAAAGTGCCACACCAAAGGTTATTGCAAAAAATAAGACATGGTGTGGAGCGTAACATTTTCGCATGGATACAAGATTGACTGGGCAGCATGGCAGCACAGTGGTTAGCACAGTTGCTTCACAGCTCCAGGGTCCCAGATTCGCTTCCCGGCTTGGGTCACTGTCTGTGCGGAGTCTGCACGTTCTCCCCGTGTCTGCGTGGATTTCCTCCGGGTGCTCCGGTTTCCTCCCACAGTCCTAGGATATGCAGGTTAGGTGGATTGGCCATGATGAATTGCCCTTAGTGTCCAAAAAAGGTAAGGTGGGGTTACTGGGTTACGGGGATAGGGTGACGGTGTGGGCTTAAGTAGGGTGCTCTTTCCAGAACCGGTGCAGACTTGATGGGCCAAATGGCCTCCTTTTGTAAATTCTTTGATTCTATCTAACCGGAAACAGAATTGCCATAAATGGGTCTTTTTCAGGTTGGCGGGATGTAACAAGTGGTGTGCCACAGGGATCAGCGCTGGGGCCTCAACCTTTTACAATTTATATAAGTAACTTGGATGAAGGAACTGAAGGTGTAGTTGCTAAATTTGCGAATGAGACAAAGATAAGTAGGAAAGTAAATTGTGAAGAGGTTATAGGGAGACTACAAAGGGACATCAATAGATTAAGTGAGGGGACAACAATCTGGCAATGGAGTATAATGTGAGCAAATGTAAAATTCCCCATTTTGGCAGGAAGAATACAAAAGAAGCATTTTACCTAAATGATGAAAGATTGCAGAGCTCTGACATCTAAGACAATCTGGGTGTCCTAACACAGGGATCACAAAAGGTTAGAATACAGGTACAAAATCTAATAGAACACTGTTGTTTATTGTGAGGGGAATTGTTTATTGTAAGGGGAATTGATTACAAAATTAGGTAGGTTATGCTTCAGTTGAACAGGGCATTGGTGATACCTTTTTTCATTCATTTACGGGATGTGAGCATTGCAGGGTAGGCCAACATTTATTGCCCATCCCTAGTTGCCCTTGAAAAGGTAAGCTGCCTTCTTGAACCACATAGATCTTAGCATCATAGAATTCCTACAGTGCAGAAGGAGGCCATTCAGCCCATCGAGTCTACACTGACCCATCAAAAGACCACCCTACCTAGGCCCAATCCGCCACCCTATTCCTGAAACTCCACCCTAATTTAGCATGGCCAATCCACCTAACCTGCACATCTTTGGACTGCGGGAGGAAACCGGAGCACCCGGAGAAAACCAATGCAGACACAGGGAGAAAGTGCAAACTCCATCCTGATAATTACCTGAGGTCGGAATCGAACACAGGCACCTGGCGTTGTGGGGCTGCTGTGCTAACCATTGTGCCTCTGGGCTGCCCACATCTGGAATATTGTGTACAGTATTGGTCTCCTTATTTAAGGAAAGATATAAATACATTAAAAGCAGTTCAGAGGTTTAATGGATTAATATCAGGAATTAGCAGATTGTCTTATGATGGAAGGTGGAAAAGGTTAAGTTTGTATCTACAAGTATTTAGAAGAATACGAGGGGACTTTATCAAAATCTTTGAGATCCTGAGGGGTATCTACAAGATGCATATTCAACCATTCTTCAACCTTTGACAGAACATATCCAGCTTACAAAGGACATTTACAGGTGGCGCAGTGGGTAGCACTGCTGCCTCACTGTGCCGAGGACCCAGGTTTAAACCCGGCCCTGGGCCACTATCCGTGTAGAGTTTGCACATCCTCTCCCTGTCTGCATGGGTCTCACCCCCACAACCCAAGGTAGGTAGATTGGCCACGCTAAATTGCCTCTTAAGAATTGGGCACTTTAAATAAAAAAATACAAAGAACATTTACGACTCCACAATGCTGAGGTGCAGGCTGTCTTTAAGAAGCACCTACAATAGCAACCCCCCCCCCCCCCCCCCTTGTTGATGCATTCAGCCAGTGAACAGTGTGGATTCAGGCAGCAATCGTTTAAAATAACAGACAGCACAAATTTAACATACTGTGTGGCACTGAGTAGCCATGGACTAATTGCTCATTGCGATCCCAGAACCCGTTTCAGGTAGTATCCTAGTTCTCCCTCACAGTTTGTCTGATTTGTTAGACTTTCTCAATTACGACAGAGGTTTTCCGATCATGCATATTTTTGTTCTGTTTTTGATCTGAAAAACCCAAGAAGCTTGCAGCTGATTTCAACCATTTTCTTTTGTTTAATTGTACAAATTCAGGAAAAAAAATCCTAGGTATCAAAATTGATGAATGTTTCTCAAAGGGAACTGCAAAGGTGTAATTGGTACATACTGTACTTACTTTTCAGAAACACCCTGCTGAACAACTTGATATTGCATGTAAAATGCTCGAGAAAGGACTGGATAGCATAGAAGTAGCTCGTTCAGCAACTGTTTCAATAGACAAAACCTTGCTGTGTGACACTAGCTATATGAAGGTAAGAAAAGCTATCAGTTGATCTAATGATGAATTCTTTTAGCAGGTTAGTTAAGGAGATGGTGTCTGTTAAATAAGGCTACTGAATAGACCATCTTCTCAAGTAATTCAGGATACTATCAATAGATATGAATTCAGCGTGAATTTGAGGGCTGATTTTAAACCTCCCTGGCTGATGGAAACCAGGTGACAGGTAGTTAAAATGGCTCAGTGATTTATCCACACGGATTCTCCTTCTTATAGATTGCAAATCAACCAGCTCTTTTGGGACATCTGCTGGAGGGCAGCGAGGTCCTTCTCTAAAGATGCTGATGGGAATCTGATGACATCCTCGAGGTCCAACTGCAATTTAAAAAAATATATATATTTTATTCAAATTTTTCGGTCAAACAAAGACAGTACAAAGTTTTCCCCTTTTGCAACTTTAAAACAATATAAATAATGATGATGACCGTTTTTTTAAAGAAATAATATATTAACTAGACGGCAACTGCCAGCAACAAAAATAAAAACTAGCCAATATCCAAAATAATAAAGTCACAAAAAACAATATAAATAACTCATATACAAACACCTGTACAAAACCTCTGAGGGCCCGGATGGGCCCTCCCCTCCCCCCCCCCCCCCCCCCTCCCCCCTGGGTTGCTGCTGCTACCTTTCCCATTTCCCTTATCGTTCTGCGAGATAGTCGGGGAACGGTTGCCACCGCCTGGTGAACCCTTGAGCCAAACCACTTAGTGCGTATTTTATCCGCTCCAATTTTATAAACCCCGCCATGTCGTTTATCCAGGCCTCCACGCCTGGGGGTTTAGCTTCTTTCCACATAAGTAATATCCTTCGCCGGGCTACTAGGGACGCAAAGGCTAAAACATCAGCCTCTCTCGCCTCCTGCACTCCCGGCTCATCCGCAACCCCAAATATCGCCAACCCCCAGCCTGGCTCGAACCGGACCCCCACCACCCTTGAAAGCACATTCGCCACCCCCACCCAGAACCCATGCAGTACCGGGCATGACCAAAACATGTGGGTGTGGTTCGTTGGGCTTCCCGCGCATCTCCCGCACCTATCCTCCACTCCAAAAAATCTACTCCAGTCATGTGCGCCCTATGTAGAACCTTGAATTGTATCAGGCTGAGCCTGGCGCATGAGGACGAAGAGTTTACCCTACTTAAGGCATCTGCCCACAGCCCCTCCTCAAACTCTTCCCCTAGCTCCTCTTCCCATTTTCCCTTCAGCTCCTCCACCATCGTCTCCCCCTCGTCTCTCATTTCTCTGTATATATCTGACACCCTACCATTCCCCACCCATGCCCCCGAAATCACTCTGTCCTGAATCTCTTGCGCCGGGAGCCGCGGAAATTCCCTCACCTGTTGCCTCGCAAAAGCCCTCAGTTGCATATATCGAAATGCATTCCCCGGTGGCAACCCATATTTTTCTGTCAGTGCTCCCAGACTCGCAAACGTCCCGCCTAGGAACAAATCCTTCAATTTCACAATCCCTGCTCTTTGCCAAGCTTTAAATCCCCCATCTATCTTCCCCGGGACGAACCTGTGGTTGTTCCTTATCGGGGACCTCACCGAGGCACCCGTCACTCCCTCATGCCGTCTCCACTGCCCCCAAATTTTCAGCGTTGCCACCACCACTGGACTTGTGGTGTATTTCTTCGGGGAGAACGGTAAAGGCGCCATCACTGATGCTTTTAGGCTGGTTCCCCTACAGGACGCCATCTCTAGTCTTTTCCACGCCGCTCCCTCCCCTTCCCCCATCCACTTGCATACCATTGATATGTTGGCGGCCCAATATTAGTCACTTAAACTCGGCAGTGCCAGTCCCCCCCTATCCCTACTACGCTGCAGGAACCCCCTCTTCACTCTTGGAGACCCACACACACAAAACTCATAATGCTGTTATCAACTTTCTTGAAAAAGGCCTTTGTAATCATCACAGGGAGGCACTGGAACACAAAAAGAAACCGCGGAAGGACCACAATTTTAACCGCCTGCACCCTACCCGCCAGTGACAGGGGCACCATGTCCCATCTCCTAAAGTCCTCTTCCATCTGCTCCACCAATCTTACTAAATTAAGCTTATGCAAGGTTCCCCAGTTCCTGGCCATCTGGATCCCTAGGTACCGAAAATCCCTTGTTACTCTCCTCAACGGCAAATCATCTATTCCCCTACCCTGTTCCCCAGGGTGCATCACAAGCAGCTCACTCTTCCCCATATTCAATTTATATCCTGAAAATTCCCCAAACTCCCTGAGTGTCTGCATTATCTCGGGCATCCCCTCCACTGGGTCCCCGACATACAACAACAAATCATCCGCATATAGTGACACCCGGTGCTCTTCTCCTCCCCTAAGTACTCCCCTCCACTTCCTAGAGCCCCTCAGCGCTATGGCCAGTGGCTCAATTGCCAACGCAAACAGTAACGGGGACAGAGGACATCCCTGTCTTGTCCCTCTGTATCGACGGAAGTGGTCAGATCTCTGCCTATTTGTAATCACACTTGCCACCGGGGCCCTGTATAGAAGCTGAACCCATCCAATAAACCCCTCTCCAAATCCAAATCTCCTCAACACTTCCCACAGGTAATCCCACTCCACTCTATCAAATGCTTTCTCTGCATCCATCGCCACCGCTATCTCCGCCTTCCCCTCCGGCGGGGGCATCATCATCACACCCAGCAGCCTCCGTATGTTAGTGTTCAATTGTCTCCCCTTAACAAACCCCATTTGATCCTCGTGAACCACCCCCGGGACACAATCCTCCATCCTCGTCGCCATCACCTTGGCCAAAAGCTTGCCATATACATTCAGGAGGGAAATAGGCCTGTAAGACCCGCACTGCAGCGGGTCTTTGTCCCTTTTCAAGAGCAGCGATATCGTCGCCTCCGACATCGTCAGGGGCAACGTCCCCCTTTCCCTGGCCTCATTAAAGGTTCTCGTCAGAAGCGGGGCCAGCAGGTCCACGTATTTCCTATAAAATTCCACCGGGAACCCATCCGGTCCCGGGGCCTTCCCTGCCTGCATGCTCCCAATCCCTTTTACCACCTCCTCCACCTCAATCTGTGCTCCCAGTCCTGTCCTCTCCTGCTCCTCAACCTTCGGGAATTCCAACTGGTCTAGGAAGTGCATCATTCCCTCCTTCCCTTCCGGGGGCTGAGCCTTATACAGCCTCTCATAAAATGCCTTAAACACCCCGTTCACCCTCTCCGCTCCCCGTTCCATCTCACCCTCCTCGTCCCTAACCCCTCCAATCTCCCTCGCCGCCCCCCTCTTCCTCAGTTGTTGGGCCAGTAACCGACTCGCCTTCTCTCCGTACTCATACTGCACTCCCTGTGCCTTCCTCCATTGGGCCTCCGCCTTGCCCGTGGTCAACAAATCAAATTCCGTGTGCAACCTTCGTCTTTCCTTGTATAGTCCTTCATCCGGAGCCACCGCATACTGCCTATCCACCCTCAAAATTTCTCTCAACAATCTCTCCCTCTCTTTGCTCTCTTGTTTCCCCTTATGGGCCCTTATGGAAATCAGTTCCCCTCTGACCACCGCCTTCACTGCTTCCCAGACCACTCCCACCTGAACCTCTCCATCGTCATTAATCTCCAGATACCTTTCGATACATCTCCTTACCCTTACACACACACCTTCGTCCGCCAACAATCCCATATCTAATCTCCACAGTGGGTGCTGTTCCTTTTCCTCTCCTACTTCCAGATCTACCCAATGTGGGGCATGGTCCGAAATGGCTAGAGCCGAGTACTCCGTCCCGGCCACCTTCGGGATCAGCGCCCTTCCCAGGACAAAGAAGTTTATCCGAGAATACACCTTGTGGACATGGGAGAAGAAGGAGAACTCTTTACTCCTAGGCCTAGTAAATCTCCAGGGATCCACTCCTCCCATCTGCTCCATGAAGTCCTTAAGCACCTTGGCCACTGCCGGCCTAGACCTGGACCGGTCCAGCCCTGGATCCAGCACCGTGTTGAAGTCTCCCCCCATTACCAACTTTCCCGCCTCCAGGTCCGGGATACGCCCCAGCATACGCTTCATGAAGTTGGCACCATCCCAGTTCGGGGCATATACGTTCACCGGAACCACCGCCTCACCTTGCAATCTGCCACTCACCATCACGTATCTACCCCCACTGTCCGCCACTATGGTCCACGCCTCAAACAATACCCGTTTCCCCACTAATATTGCCACCCCTCTATTTTTCGCATCCAAGCCCGAGTGAAATACCTGTCCCACCCATCCTTTTCGTAATCTGACCTGATCCGCCAGTTTCAGATGCGTCTCCTGCAGCAGGACCACACCTGCCTTTAATTTCTTTAGGTGCGCAAGTACCCTTGCCCTCTTAATCGGCCCATTCAGCCCTCTCACGTTCCACGTGATCAACCGGGTTGGGGGGCTCTTTTACCCCCCCCCCCCCCCCCCCCCTCGTCGACTAGCCATCCCCTTTTTTAGACCAGCTCCTCACCCGGTTCCCACGCACACACTTGTCCCCCCAACGGTGTCCTCCCATCCCGACCATCCCATCCCGTAGCAGCTCCCCCTTCCCCTTAACAGCAGCAACCCAGTTACCCCCCCCCCCCCACCCCGCTAGATCCCCCTCTAGCGTGATTGCTCCCCCCATGTTGCTTCCAGAAGTCAGCAAAATATGGCTGACCTCGGCTTCCCCCGTTTATCCTCAGCCTCCCATTGTGTAAGGCCCCCTCCTTCCTGCGCCCCCTTTTCCCGCCATAATTACCATAGCGCGGGAGCAAAGCCCGCACTTCCCACTCGGCCCCGCCCCTAATGGCGCAGCTCCCTCTCTCCTTCCCCCTCTCCTTCCCCACCGGCGCCCACAGTTCACCATACCCCCCCCCACATCGAGGGGAAAGAGAAAATATTCCCCCCCTTCCGATTCCCAGTCGCATGCAATCACACCACTACTTTATTACAAAAGTTCTTTCTCTCTCCAGTCTAGTTCAGCTTCTCCTCTTCAATGAATGTCCACGCCTCTTCTGCCGTCTCGAAGTAGTGGTGTTTCCCTTGATGTGTAACCTACAGTCTCACCGGCTGCAGCATACCAAATGTAACTTTCTTTCTGTGGAGCACCGCCTTGGCCCGATTGAAACTCGCCCTCCTTCTCGCCACCTCCGCACTCCAATCCTGGTACACGCGGATCACCGCGTTCTCCCACCTGCAGCTCCGTGTCTTTTTCGCCCATCTCAGGACCATCTCCCTGTCTTTATAGCGGTGAAACCTCACCACTATAGCTCGAGGTATTTCTCCCGCCTTCGGTCTTCTCGCAAGGACTCGATATGCTCCCTCCACTTCCAAGGGGCCCATCGGGGCCTCCGGTCCCATTAAGAAATGAAGCATCGTGCTCACATATGCCCCGACGTCCGCTCCCTCTGCACCTTCGGGAAGACCCAAAACTCTTAGGTTCTTCCTCCTCGAGCTATTTTCCAGGGCTTCCAGCCTCTCCATACACCTCTTATGCAGTGCCTCGTGTGTCTCTGTCTTCACCACCAGGCCCTGTATTTCGTCCTCATTTTTGGCAGCCTTTGCCTTCACGCCACGAAGCTCCAATTCTTGGGTCTTCTGTGCCTCCTTTAACCCCTCAATCGCCTGCAGCATCGGGGCCAGCACCTCCTTCTTTAGCTCCTCAACGCATCGCCGAAGGAACTCTTGCTGTTCCGGGCCCCACACCAAACGGCCTCCCTCCGCCGCCATCTTGCTTTGTGCTTCCCTTCCTTGCCGCTGCTCCAGAGGATCCTCTGGAATCCGGCCACTATTATCTCCTTTCTCCATGTACATCCGGGGGGATTCCCTTCTGTTTCACCGCACAATGGGTTTAGCAATCAAATATTGCCGTTGGGGCTCCCAATAAGAGCCCAAAAGTCCGTTCAAACGGGAGGTGCCGAAACGTGCGACCTAGCTGGCCATCGCCGCACCCGGAAGTCTCCAACTGCAATTTTAACCATTGGTTTGTGTAATGGACCAGAGTTTAGAAAACTCCAAAGTATATTATGGAGTACAACTGATCTATAACTGTTTATTGAGATGATTTACAGAGATGATTTGGAGTTGGGGACCAAGGGCAATGTGTCCAAGTTTGCAGACGACACTAAGATGAATGGTAAAGCAAATAGTGCAGAGGATACCGGAAGTGTAAAGGGATTTGGATATGTTAAGTGAATGGGCGAGGGTCTGGCAGATGGAATACAATGTTGACAAATGTGAGGTTATCCATTTTGGTAGGAATAACAGCAAAAGGGATTATTATTTAAATGATAAAATATTAAAACATGCTGCTGTGCAGAGGGACCTGGGTGTGGTAGTGCATGAGTTGCAAAAAGTTGTTTTACAGGTGCAACAGGTGATTAAGAAGGCAAATGGAATTTTGTCCTTCATTGCTAGAGGGATGGAGTTTAAAACTAGGGAGGTTATGCTGCAATTGTATACTGTGTTAGTGAGGCCACACCCGGAGTATTGTGTTCAGTTTTGGCCTCCTTACATGAGAAAGGACATACTGGTGCTGGAGGGTGGGCAGAGGAGATTCACTAGGTTAATCCCAGAGCTGAATGGGTTGGATTACGAGGAGAGGTTGAATAGACTGGGACTGTACTCGTTTTCATTTAGAAGGATGAGGGGGGATCTTATAGAAACATATAAAATTATGAAGGGAATAGATAGAATAGACGTGGGCACTGGCAGGTGAAAGCAGAACTAGGGGGCATAGCCTCAAAATAAGGGGAAGTAAATTTAGCACTGAGTTTAGGAGAATTTCTTCACCCAAAGGGTTGTGAATCTATGGAATTCCTTGCCCAGTGAAGCAGTTTAGGTTCCTTCATTAAATGTTTTTAAGATAAAGACAGATAGTTTTTTGAAGAATAAAGGGATTAAGGGTTATGGTGTTTGGACCGGAAAGTGGAGTTGAGTCCACAAAATATCAGCCATGATCTCATTGAATGGCGTAGCTGGCTCGAGGGGCCAGATGGCCTACTCCTGCTCCTAGTTCTTATGTTCTTATTCCAGGTGTGGCCTTAGCAAGGCCCTGTTAAATTGCAGCAAGGCATCCCTGCTCTGGTATGCAAATCCTCTCACTATGAAGGCCAACATAACATTTTCTGCCTTCTTTACCGCCTGCTGTACCTGGATGCTTACCTTCAGCGACTGGTATATGAGGGCACCCAGATCTCGTTGCACATTCCCCTCTCCTAATTTATGGCCATTCAGACAATAGTCTGCCTTCTCGTTTTTTCTACCAAAGTGGTAGAAAATTTCTCCAAATTATACCACTAGTGGAGGCAGTGGCGTAGTCATATTATCACTGGATTAGCAATCCAGAGACATGCTCTGGGGACCTGGGTTCATTTCCCACCATGGCAGATGGTGAAATTTGAATTCAATAGAAATCTGGAATTAAATGTCTAAAAGGTGACCATGAAACTGTTGTCGATTGTCGTAAAAACCCATCTGGTTCACTGATGTCCTTTAGGAACGAAGATCTGTCATCCTGACCGACAAGAAATCCCAGATCCACAGCAATGTGGTTGACTCTTAAGTTCCCTCAGGCATGGGTAATAAATGCTGGCTCAGTTGGCAATGCCGTCATCTCATGAACGAATAAAAAAAAATCTGCCATTTCACTCAACTTGTCCAAATCACACTGAAAGATCTCTGCATCCTCCTCACAGCTCACCCACCCACCCAACTTGGTGTCATCTGCAAATCTGGAGATATTACATTTTATTCCCTCATCTAAATCGTTAATATATGTTGTGAATTGCTGAGGTACTAGCACCGATTCCTGCGGTTCCCCACTAGTCACTGCCTGTGAATTTGAAAAAGACCCGTTAATTCCTACTCTTTGTTTCCTGTCTGCCAGCTAGTTTCCTATCCAGATCAATATACACTACCCCTAATCCCATCCACTTTAATTTTGCATACTAATCTCTTATGCGGGACTTCTGAAAGTCCAATTATACCACATGCATTGCCTCCCCATCATTATCTCTACTAGTTACATCTTCAAAGAATTCCAATTGATTTGTCAAGCAAAATTTCCCCATCATAAATACATGCTGACTCTGTCTGATCCTGCCACTATTTTGTAAGTGTCCTGCTATAAAATCTTTGATAATGGATTCTAGAATTCTCCCCATTGCTGACATCAGGCTGACTCGTCTATAATTCCCTGTTTATTCTCTACCTCCCTTTTTAAATGGTGGAGTTACATTAGCTACCCTCCAGTCTGCAGGAACTGTTCCAGAGTCTAGAGAATCCTGGAAGATGACCACCAATGCATCCACTATTTCTAGAGCCACTTCCTTAAGTACTCTGGGATATAGATATCAGGCCCTGGGGATTTATCAGTCTTCAATCCCATCAACTTCTCCAACACCATTTCTCAAATAATATTGATCTCCTTCAGTTGGGAAGGCTGTTATATTTTCCTTGTCAGGCCAACCTGATGGCAAGCAGCTCCAAGATCAGAACAGGCAAGGAAGATAGATTAGCAATTTTCCTTTTGTTTGCCTTGCCAGCCAGGAAGAGCAAGATTGCTCAACCCCAGCCCAAGTATACCCCAGGCGATCTTTGCTTGGGCTCTGCTTCCTCTCCCTGCAGGCAAGCTCTTCCATCTTCCTTCTTAACCGCTTACATGTATTAGGAACCATGGCATTGGATCTGCTGTGATACCCATCTCCCCTCTGAAATCCCACTTATTGCCGAGTTCAAATAGTAGGCTGACCTTTTAGATGAGACTTGGGACTTAAAATTTCATTGGTCTAATGCTGCTGCAGACCAGCCACTTTTCCTTCCATCTTGGCCTCTGGCCACATGATTCTCATTACCAGGTCTGTGAAGCATAATGTGTAATAATAATAATCTTTATGAATGTCACAAGTAGGCTTACATTAACACTGCAATTAAGTTACTGTTCAAATCCCTTGAGTCTGGGTGCAGCAAGGTTAAATGTACTGGAAGTAGAGAAAAGCACTACCTGGCACTGATCATACAAATTTA
Source organism: Scyliorhinus torazame (assembly GCF_047496885.1). Lineage (NCBI taxonomy): Eukaryota > Metazoa > Chordata > Chondrichthyes > Carcharhiniformes > Scyliorhinidae > Scyliorhinus > Scyliorhinus torazame. The sequence continues at coordinate 86,432,128 of NC_092719.1, forward strand.
CTGCACTGAAAAAGGACATTCAGCCCACCTGACATGGGCTGGCCAACAAGCAGCAATCTCAACTAATTTCTCTTTTTAGCCCTTTGTAGTCTTGTAGGTTGTGGCACTATAACAGTATCCAGGTACTTTTAAAATCTGCTGAAGGATATTTGCTCCACCACCCTTTCAGGCACCGATTTCCTTCTCCTCGCCAACCTCTGGATGAAAATGTTTTCTCTCGAGTCCCCTACGGTATCACAGTGGGAAGCATTGTTGCTTCACAGCTCCAGGCTCCCAGATTCGATTCCAGGCTTGGGTCACTGTGTGGAGTTTGCACGTTCTCCCCGTGTCTGCGTAGGTTTCCTCCAGGTGCTCCGGCTTCCTCCCACAAGTCCCGAAAGACGTGCTGTTAGGTAATTTGGACATTCTGAATTCCCCTTCTGTGTACCCAAACAGGTGCTGGAATGTGGCGACTTGTTCTTGATTAATAAGAGGATCAGGGCTTATGGCGAGAAGGCAGGAGAATGGGAATGAGAAAAATATCAGCCATGATTGAATGGCTGAGCAGACGCGATCGGCCAAGTGGCCTTATTCTGCTTCTATGTCTTATGGTCTTATGAATTAGGGGCTTTTCACAGTTACTTCATTACAGCACTGTAGTTGAACTCCCTAGGGAAACCATCACTCTCATCAGTATTATTTACTATTTTGAGAGGAAGATGTACATAGATACAATTTGATATGGGCCAGGGTTTAGAAAACTCCAAAGTATATCATGGAGTTCACCTGACCTACAACTGTTCATTCATTTTGGTTACGATGAGCACAAGGGCCTATTTTTCAGGTGTTATTCAACAGAGGCCTTAAGCACTTTTAAACAAAACAAAGTGTATTCTACAAATTCAGTTAACATTTTATAAACACACATAGTAAGCATTTTTATCAACTACAAACAGAAACCCCCACACAGATATACCTTAATAACTTCCCTTTCAACTGTTGCAATTTGATAACAACATCCACTCAAGCAGGAAAACCTTTTAACAAAACAGCAGGTTTGAATTCTTTCCCGAAAACAGTTATCACTTTTAAATTATCAACTGACCTGGACACCTTTTAACATACAGAGCGAGAGAGACAAAAGAAACCTTCTTTGTCTGAATCTAGCTTCCAACTATGTAAACTAAAAGTAAAACTCAAAACCACAGCCAACTCCCCGACTAAGACGAAAGTAAAACCCAGAGCCACAGCCCAGCTCCACCCACACAATGACATTACTGAAGCCATTTGATAAACACCCATTTCTCAAAGGGACACTACCATGACAATAAATACATAGAACATAGGAGCAGGAGGAGGCCTGCTGACTAGTCTATAGTCATGGCTGATCATCCAACTCATTAGCGTAATCCTGCTTTCTTCTCATATCCTTTGATCCCATTCTCCCCTAGTGCTATTGCCAGCCGCCTCTTGAATATATTCAATGTTTTAGCATCAACTACTTCCTGTGGTAATGAATTCCACAGGCTCCCCACTCTTTTGGTGAAGAAATGACTCCTCATCTCTGTCCGAAATGTTTTACCCGGAATCCTCAGTCTATGACCCCTGGTTCTGGACACACCCATCATTGGGAACATCTCCCCTGCATTAACCCTGTCTAGCCCTAGAATTTCTATGAGATCCCCCCTCATTCTTCTGAACTCCAGTGAGAACAATCCCAACCTAGTCAATCTCTCCTCATATGACAGTCCCGCCATCCCTGGAATCAGTCTGGTAAACCTTCGCTGCACTCCCTCGAGAGCAAGAACATCCTTCCTCAGAAAACGAGACCAAAACTGAACACAATATTCTTGGTGTGGCCTCACCAAGACCCTGTATAATTGCAGCAACACATCCTTGCTTCTGAACTCAAAACCTCTCGCAATGAAGGCCAATATACCATAATATACCATTAGTCTTCTTTACCGCCTGCTGCACCTGCATGCTTACCTTCAGCGACTGGTGCACAAGGACACCCAGGTGCCGATGCACACGCCCCTCTCCCAATTTACAACCATTCAGGTAGTAATCTGCCTTCCTGTTTTTACTTCCAAAGTGGATAGCCTCACACTTATCCAAATTATAATGCATCTGTCATTGATTTGCACACTCGCCCAACCTGTCCAGATCATGCTGGAGGATCCCTGTATCCTTGTCACAGTTCACCCAACTTGGTATCATCTGCAAACTTTGAGATGGTACATTTTGTTCCCTCATCCAAATCATTAATATATATTGTGAATAGCTGGGGTCCCAGCACCGTTCCCTGCGGTACCTCACCAGTTACTGCCTGCCAATTTGAAAAGGACCCTTCTCTTTGTTTGCTCTCTGCCAACCAGTTTTCTATCCACCTCAATACAATTCCCCCAATCCCATGTGGTTTAATTTTGCACAGTAATCTCTTATGCTGGACTTTGTCAAACGCATTCTGAAAGTCGAAATATACCACATCGACTGGCTCCCCCTTGTCAACTGTACTGGTTACGACTTCCAGTGGCGGCTATGAAGGAGTAAGTTGCACATTTGGTGGCTCCCGCTCTGGTCGGACTTTTGGACCTTTTCCCCCGATCTTTTAACGGACTTGAATTGCAGAACGGATGTCAGTGGCAATTCTCTACTGAATTCCCACTTCGGTGCTTGGAGAAAAGGACTAGAAGTGTTCGTAAGGGCAGAAATAAGAAGACAGAGAAGACTTGGGCTGTAGTTGCAACAGGAGACAGCATGGCGGAGGGGCGAACCTCTGGCTTGACGACCCAGCAGTTTATGGAGCAGCTGATGCAAGTCATCCAGGAAGGCTTTGCTACACAGAAATGGGACTGCTTGGACCCGATAAAAGCATTGTTTGAGCGGCTGGAGCTCAGGTTGGACGCCCAGGATCGGGCGATCCAGAAGGTGGAGAAGGCGCTGGCTGAACAGGACGAGCATCAGACTGCGGTGGAACTGGAGGTAGGGATGCTGCGGGACCAGCAAAAGAAGCTTCTGGAGAAGGTGGAGGACCTAGAGAATAGGTCCCGCCAGCAGAACCTAAGAATTGTCGGGCTCCCGGAGTGGTCCGAAGGAACTGACGCTGAGGCACACGTCGCAGGCATGTTTGAGAAGCTGCTGGGGGATGGGGAATCTCCCGACCCTTGGAGGTGGATAGGGCTCACAGAGCACTTGCGAAGAAGCAGCGAATGGGAGATCTCCCGATGGCTATGGTGGTGAGATTCCACAGGTTCTCGGATAAGGAGCATATTCTGCAGTGGGCCAAGCAGACACGGAGCTGCAAGTGGGGCAATAGCATTCTGCAGGTTTACCAAGACCTGAGCGTGGAGGTGGCCAGGAGGAGAGCAGGCTTCAATCAGATCAGGGCGATCCTTTTCAAGAAAAGGGTGAAGTTTGGTCTGTTATACCCAGCCCGTCTCTGGGTCATGCATAAGGATCAGCACTTTTACTTTGAGTCGCCTGAGGACGCGTTGGACTTTGCAAGAAAGAAAGGGCTGACGAAGGACTGAGAACTTTTGGACTTGGCTGCAACGTTCGTGTTTCTGTTTTCTCTGTTTTGTTTCTCTGTTTTTGTAAAAAGTTTCTCGTTTTGCTTGGAACTAGCAGTAGAGCTGGGTGAGTTTAGGTTTTCATTTGCACTGTTGGGGGATGGAGGTGTGCTAGTTTTGATCTTGGTGTTTTTCGGTTGGGCAATTGTGTGGGGATTGTTTGACGTTGGAGTTGTTTTTTATGAGCCGGGGGGGTGGTGGTGAGGGTGGGAAGGGAATAAGAGGTGGGAGACTATCTGGCGCCAGGGATGGGGGCCACTAAGCCAGCTGGGAGAGCTAGCTCTTGGAAGCGCAATGGGGGGTGTGCATATGTTTGGTTTAGGAAAGGGATTGGGTTACAGGGTGTTGTTGCTAGGGGGGCAGAGGAGGGTGAATGTTCTGCTGGCAAGGGAGGGACTTGGGCTGAGGGACAGAGAAGGGGACGGGGACTGCCTGGGGTTGGACCGGTGGAGGCGTGGATCACGGGCTGGTGGCGGGCCTAAAAAAGGGGATTACTGATTGGCGGAGGGGGGGGAGGCAATGAGCCCCCCAACTATGTTGATCACCTGGAATGTTCGAGGGTTAAATGGGCCGGTCATAAGGGCACGTGTCTTCGTGCATCTTAGGGGATTGAAAGCAGGTGGTGCTGTTGCAGGAGACACACCTTCAGGTAACTGACCAGGTTAGACTGAGGAAAGGCTGCGTCAGCCAGGTGTTTCATTCAGGGCTAGATTCAAAGACTAGAGGGATCGTGATCCTGATCAATAAGCGGGTGGTGTTTGAGGTGGGTAGAATAGTCTCTGATGTGGGAGGTCGGTATATTATGGTTAGTGGGAAACTGGAGGGGGGTGCAGGTGGTATTAGTGAATGTATATGCGCCAAATTGGGATGATGTGGGGAGCACGGTAGCATTGTGGATAGCACAATTGCTTCACAGCTCCAGGGTCCCAGGTTCAATTCCCGGCTTGGGTCACTGTCTGTGCGGAGTCTGCACATTCTCCCCGTGTGTGCGTGGGTTTCCTCCGAGTGCTCCGGTTTCCTCCCACAGTCCAAAGATGTGCAGGTTAGATGGATTGGCCATGCTAAATTGCCCATAGTGTCCAAAATTGCCCTTAATGTTGGGTGGGGTTACTGGGTTATGGGGATTAGGTGGGGTTACTGGGTTATGGGGATTAGGTGGGGTTACTGGGTTATGGGGATAGAGTGGAGGTGTGGACCTTGGGTAGGATGCTCTTTCCAAGAGCCGGTGCAGACTTGATGGGCCGAATGGCCTCCTTCTGCACTGTAAATCCTATGTAAATATATACATATGTGGAGTTTATAAAGAGGATGCTGGGGAAGATACTGGACCTGGATTCGCACAGGTAGGTCATGGGAGTGGACTTCAATACAGTTATGGATCTGGGCTTAGACCGGTCAAGCTCGAAAACTGGCAGGGTGCCAGCAATGGCAAAGGAACTAAGGGTTCATGGAACTGGATGGGGGGTGGATCCATGGAAGTTTAGGCAGCCAAGGGCGAAGGAGTTCTCCTTCTACTCACACGTGCAGAAAGTGTTCTCCCGGATTGATTTCTTTATTTTGAGCAGAGTCTTTCTGGCTGGGGTAGTGGACACGGGGTATTCGGCGATCACAATCGGCAATCACAACCCAGACCATGCACCGCACTGGGTTGACCTGCAGGTTAGTAAAGACAGTAATCAGCACCTGCACTGGAGGTTAGATGTGGGACTTTTGGCGGATGAAGGGGTGTACGAGCGGAAGAGGAAATGCATTCAGAACTACCTGCAGGTCAATGACACAGGGAAAACTTCGGCAGCAGTGGTTTGGGAACCACTAAAGGCAGTAGTCAGCGTGCAGCTGATCTCGATCCGGGCTCATAAGGAGAAGGTTGACAGGGCAGAGACGGGCAGCCTGGTTAAGGAGATATTACAGATCGATAGGAGGTATGCGGAGAACCCAGAGGCAGGGCTCCTGAGGGAAGGGCGGAGGCTGCAGGCCGAGTTTAGCTTGCTGACCACAGGGAGAGCGGTGGGGCAGCTGAGAAAGGCGAGGGGGGCGATTTATGAACATGGGGAGAAGGCCAGGAGAATGCTTGCACAGCAGCTTTGGAAGAGGGAGGCAGCTAGGGAGATAGGGAAAGTAAAGGACGGTGAGGGGAACCTGGTTGGTGACTCGGTAGGGGTGAATAAGGCGTTTAGAGATTTTCACAGCAGGCTGTACAGGTCGAAACCCACTACGGGGCCGGATGGGATGTGGCGCTTCTTGGAGGGGCTGAATTTCCCAATGATGGACGGAGAGCGGGTAGAAGGGCTGGGGGCCCCAATTAGGCTGGAAGAGATAATGGAGGGCTTGAAGGCCATGCAGGCGGGTAAGGCCCCGGGTCCGGACAGGTACCCAGTGGAGTTCTATAAAACGTTCTCGGGGATATTGGGGCCAGTGTTGTTGAGGATGTTCAATGAGGCAAGGGAAAGAGGGGTGCTGCCCCCGACGATGTCACAGGCAATGATTTAGCTGATTCTTAAGTGGGACAAGAACCCGGAGCTGTGTGGGTCCTGCAGGCCGATCTCCCTGCTGAATGTAGATGCCAAGTTGCTGGCCAAAATCGTTTCCTCCAGGATTGAGGATTGTGTTCCGGACGTTATTGGGGAGGACCAGACGGGGTTTGGTAAGGGTAGGCAGTTGGTGGCCAATGTAAGAAGGCTGTTAAATCTGATCATGATGCCCCCGGAAGGTAGGGAGGTTGAGGTAGTGATCACAATGGATGCAGAAAAGGCTTTTGATCGGGTAGAATGGGACTATCTGTGGGAGGTACTGGGATGGTTCGGATTTGGGCGGGGCTTTATTGACTGAATCAGGTTACTGTATCAGGCTCCTGTGGCAAGTGTGCGGATGAACAGGGCAACTTCGGGCTATTTTAGACTGCACTGGGGGACGAGACAGGGATGCACCCTCTCCCCACTGTTGTTTCGCTGGCTATAGAGCCGTTGGCAATCGCCCTGAGCGCTTCAAGGGGCTGGAGGGGACAGGTCCGGGGGGGGGGGGGTGGAGCACAGGGTTTCCCTCTGTGCGGATGATCTGCTCCTGTACATTTCGGACCCAGCAGAGGGGATGGAGGAAATCATGAAGATTTTAGGGGAACTCGGCCGGTTTTCGGGATATAAGCTAAACATGGATAGAACATAGAACATTACAGCGCAGTACAGGCCCTTCGGCCCTCGATGTTGCGCCGACCTGTGAAACCACTCTAAAGCCCATCTACACTATTCCCTTATCGTCCATATGTCTATCCAATGACCATTTGAATGCCCTTAGTGTTGGCGAGTCCACTACTGTTGCAGGCAGGGCATTCCACTCCCTTACTACTCTCTGAGTAAAGAACCTACCTCTGACATCTATCCTATATCTATCTCCCCTCAATTTAAAGCTATGTCCCCTTGTGCTGGACACCACCATCCAAGGAAAAAGGCTCTCACTGTCCACCCTATCCAATCCTCTGATCATCTTGTATGCCTCAATTAAGCCACCTCTTAACCTTCTTCTCTCTAACGAAAACAGCCTCAAGTCCTTCAGCCTTTCCTCATAAGATCTTCCCTCCATACCAGGCAACATTCTGGTAAATCTCCTCTGCACCCTTTCCAATGCTTCCACATCTTTCCTATAATACGGCGACCAGAATTGCACGCAATACTCCAAATGCGGCCGTACCAGAGTTTTGCACAGCTGCAACATGACCTCATGGCTCCGAAACTCAATCCCTCTACCAATGAAAGCTAACATACCGTACGCCTTCTTAACAACCCTCTGAACCTGGGTGGCAACTTTCAGGGATCTATGTACAATGGACACCGAGATCTCTCTGCCCATCCACACTGCCAAGAATCTTACCATTAGCCCAGTACTCTGTCTTCCTGTTATTCCTTCCAAAATGAATCACCTCACACTTTTCGGCATTAAACTCCATTTGCCACCTCTCAGCCCAGCGCTGCAGCTTATCTATGTCCCTCTGTAACTTGTAACATCCTTCCGCACTGTCCACAACTCCACCGACTTTAGTGTTGTCTGCAAATTTACTCACCCATCCTTCTACGCCCTCCTCCAGGTCATTTATAAAAATGACAAACAGAAGTGGCCCCAAAACAGATCCTTGTGGTACACCACTAGTAACTGGACTCCAGTCTGAACATTTCCCTTCAACCACCACCCTTTGTCTTCTTCCAGCTAGCCAATTTCTGATCCAAACTGCTAAATCACCCTGAATCCCATGCCTCCGTATTTTCTGCAGTAGCAATAAGAGTGAGATGTTTGTGGTCCAGGCGAGGGGACAGGACGGGCGACTGGGGGAGCTGCCGTTTAGGTCAGTAGGGGGTAGTTTTAGGTACCTGGGCATCCAAGTGGCGCGAGAATGGGACCGGCTGCATAAATTGAATCTGGCTCGGCTAGTGGACCAAATGAAGGACTATTTCCGGAGATGGGAAGCGCTCCCGTTGTCGCTGGCCGGGAGGGTACAAACAGTGAAAATGACAGTCCTCCCGACGTTCCTATTTGTATTTCAATGTCTCCCCACTTTTATTCCACGGACCATTTTTAAGCGGGTCCACAAGGTGATCACGGGCTTCGTCTGGGCGGGCAAGACCCCTCGGGTAAGGAAGGTAATGTTTGAGCGGAGTCGGGGAGAGGGCGGGCAGGCGCTGCCAAATTGTAGCAATTATTAATGGGCGGCTAACATAACCGTGATCAGGAAGTGGGTGGTGGGGCGGGATCGACGTGGGTGCATATGGAGGCGGCTTCTTGTAAGGGCACCAGTCTGGGGGCGTTGGTAACTGCGCCTCTGCCACTCCCGCCGGCGCGGTACTCCACCAGCCCCGTAACGGTGGCAGCCCTGAAAGTTTGGGGCCAGTGGAGTCGGCATGTGGGAGCAGTGGGAGCATCGGTCTGGGCCCCAATTTGTGATAACCACCAGTTTGCTCCGGGAAGTATGGATGCGGGGGTTCGGGGTATGGCGTAGTGTGGGGATTGAGAGAATGGGGATGTATTCATAGAGGGGAGCTTTCCGAGTATGAGGGCACTGGAGGAAAAGTTTGGGCTGGCGAGGGGAACCAAATTCAGATACTTGCAGGTGCGGGACTTTGTTTGTAAACAGGTGGCAACCTTTCCGCTCCTACCGCTGAGGGGGTTAGGGGGTTTCAGGACAGAGTAATTTCCACAGGGTGGGTAGGGGAGAGGGGAGCGTCCCGGATATCTATAAGGAGTTTATGGGGTCGGAGGAGACGCAGACCGAGGAGCTGAAGGGTAAGTGGGAGGAGGAGCTGGGAGGAGAGTTAGAGGATGGTCTATGGACGGACGCGTTGAGCAGAGTCAACACGTCTGCAACATGTGCCAGGCTCAGCCTGATACAATTTAAGGTTGTGCACTGGGCTCACATGACAGTGGCCCGGATGAGCAGATTCTTTGGGGTGGAGGACAGGTGCACAAAGTGCGCGGGAGGACCAGCAATCCATGTCCAAATGTTTTGGACATGTCCAAAGCTTAGGGGATTTTGGCAGGGGTTTGCGGACGTCATGTCCAAGGTTTTAAAAACAAGGGTGGCGCTGGGTCCAGAGGTAGCGATATTCGGGGTGTCGGAAGATCCGGGAATCCAGGAGGATTCCCTGGTAGCCCGGAGACGGATAATATTGGCATGGATGGACCCAAAGCCCCCGAATTCGGAGACCTGGCTGTCAGACATGGGTAACTTTCTCTGTATGGAGAAACTTGGTTCGCCTTGAAAGGTTCACTATTAGGGTTCACCCGGAGGTGGCAACCGTTCGCCGACTTCCTTGTGGAAAATTAATCGTCAGCAGACACGATGGGCGGGGGTGGGGTGGGGGGGGGGGGGGGGGGGGGTGGGGTGGGGGGGGGGTGGGGGGGGGGGTGGGGTGGGGGGGGGGTGGGGGGGGTGGCGGGGGGGGGGGGGGCGGGGGGGGACGAGGGAGTAGTTTAGGTTAGAGTAGGGAGGTAATAAGGTTGGGAACTGTACGAAAGGTAAACGGTTTTTGCACTATGTTTATGGTTTCATGAATCTTGTCTATTTTGTTGTTGTTTCTGTACCAAAAATACCTCAACAGAATGTTTATTTAAAAAAAAAACTATACTGGTTACATCTTCAAAGCAGTCCAAGAGATTTGTCAAGCATAATTACCCTTTCATAAATCTATGCTGACTCTGACTGATCCTTCCACTGCTTTCTAAATGTTCTGCTATAAAGTCCTTGATAATGGATTCACGACTTTTCCCCACTACCGATGTTTGCTTCCTGGTTTATAATTCCCTGCTTTCTCTCTACCTCCCTTTTTGAATATTGGAGTGACATGAGCTACCCTCCAATCTTCAGGGACTGTTTCAGAGTCTATAGAATCCCAGAAGATGACCACCAATCCATTCACTATTTCTAGAGCCACCCCCTTAAGCATTCTGGAATGCAGATTCTCAGGCCCTGGGGATTTATCCGCCTTCAATCCCATCAATTTTCCCAGCACCATTTCTCTACTAATGTTCATCTCCCTCAGTTCTTCCCTCTCATTAAGCCTTTCATTCTCCAGCATTTCTGGTATCTGATTTGTGTCCTCTTTTGTGAAGACAGAACCAAAGTATGTATTCAATTGCTCAGCCATTTCTTTGTCGCTTATTATGCATTCCCCTGTTTCTGTCTGAAGGGGACCTACATTTCCCTTTACCAATCTCTTTCTCTTCTCATATCTATAGAAACTCTTGGTGTCAATCTTTATGGTCCCTGCAAGCTTACTTTCGTACTGTACTTTCCCCTTCTTAATCAATCCCTTTGTCCTTCTTTGCTGAATTCTGAACTGCTCCCAATCCTCAGATCTATTTTTTTTTTTGGCTAATCTGTGTGCTTCTTCCTTGGATTGGATACTATTTCTAATTGCCTTTATAAGCCATGGATTGGCCCTCTTACCCATTTTGCTTTTGTGCCAGGCAGGAATGAACAGTTGCTGCAGTTCCCCCATGTGTTCCTTGAATATTTGCCATTGTCTATCCACTGTCATCCCTTTAAGTAACTCTCCCCAATCTATCAAGGCCAACTCACGCCTCAGATCTCCATAGCTCCCTTTATTAAGATTTAGCACCCTCAATTCTGAATCAACTACTTCACACTCCACCTTGAAAAAAAATTCTAGCACGTTATGGTCGCTCATCCACAAGGGTTTTCGCACAGCCAGATTGGCAATGATTCCCTTCTCATTACACAGTACTCAGACTAAGATGGTCTGCTCTCTAGTTGGTTCTGCCACAAATTGGTCAAGAAAACCATCCCATATACACTCCAGGAATTCCTCCTCTATGGCATTGTGGGTACTTTGATTTGCCCAATCTATGTGAAGATTAAAATCACCCATGATCACCGGTATTCCCTTATTATATGCATCACTAATTTTGTGTTTAATGCCATTCCCAACATCCCCACTGCAGTCTGGGGGTCTATATATGACACCCATTGATGTTTTCTGCCCCATGGTATTTCTCAGTTCTATCCATACAGACTCCACATTGTCAGACTTAATATCCTTTCTCATTATTGTGTTAATTTCCTCTTTAACCAGCAGTGCCACGCCACCACCTTTTCTTTTATACCTGACCTTCCTAAATACTGGAAACCCTGGGACATTCAGTTCCCATCCCTGGCACCCTGCAGACATGTCTCCGGAATTCCAATTCTATCATACCCATTTATATCTATCTGCGCAATTAGTTCATCCACTTTATTGCAGATGCTCCGTGCATTAAGGCACAGAGCCTTTTAAGTTTGTCTTTTTCACATATTTTTCTCTTTTGCCCTGTTTGAATTTTGCCCTTGGTTTCTCCACCTATTACTTTTCTTATTCACTTTTCTACCATTTGCTTTTGTCCTTGCTCCCTCTTTCTCTGATTCCTTGCATAGGTTCCCACCCCCCTGGCATATTAGTTTAAACCCTCCCCAACTGCTCTAGCAAATAGGGTAGCAACTAGGACATCAGTCCCAATCCTGCGCAGGTGCAACCCGTCCAGTTTGTGCAGGTTCCACCTCCCCCAGAACCGGTCCCAATGCCCCCAGGAATCTGAATCTCGCCCCATCAACACCCCCCCCCCCCCCCCCCCCCCCACACACACACACACCATCTCTTTAGCCACATATTCATCCAATATATCCTGTCATTTCTACTCTGACTAGCATGTAGCACCGGTAGTAATCTTGAGATCACTACCTTTGAGGTCCGATTTCTTAACTTCCTTCCTCGCTCCCTGTAGAATCTCATCCCTTTTTTACCTCTGGCGTTTGTACCGATTTGTACCACGACCACTGGCTGTTCACCCGCCCCCTCCAAAATGTCCTGTATCTGCTCCGAGACGTCTTTGACGAGACTCCCTATAACTATTGCACTGGCACACTTATTACCCCTCCCCTATGATGCACTATCAATTACCACAAAGAGGAGAATAGTGGAACAATCGAGGCTTTATTGAGCAAGATGTTGTACCTCCTGTAGCTGGAACCAGAATGGCTGCAGCACAGAAGAGCACACATATTTATACGCCACCTACTGGGCGGAACCAGCAGGCTGGGATTTACCCCTGTACCTCTAATATACGGGCAATGCCGTAATACATATAATATACTACTAGTGGTGACTACCACACCCTCTAAAGGAAAACCAACCATGGTGCCACGAGTTTGGATGTTGCTGTTTTCCCCTGAGAGGCCATTCCCCTCAACAGTATCCAAAGCGGTATATCTGTTCTGCAGGGGAATGGCCACAGGAGATACCTGCACTACCTGCCTAGCTCTCTTGCTCTGTCTGGTGGTCACCAATTTGCTTTCTGCCTGCGCATTTCTAAGCTGTCAGATGACTATATCCAGAAATGTGTTACCTGCAAATCTCTCAACGTTCCCGAAGCACTGTGGTGATTCTTGCTGTCACTCAAGCTCTGAAACCTGGAGGTCCAGCTGCTGTATGCTGGTAATACTTCCTACACACAAGAAGGACAGCACAGTAGCACAAGTGGATCGCAGTGTGGCTTCACAGCGCCAGGGTCCCATGTTCGATTCCCCGCTGGGTCACTGTCTGTCACGTTCTCCCCGTATCTGCGTGGGTTTCCTCCGACAATCCAAAGACGTGCAGGTTAGGTGGATTGGCCATGATAAATTGTCCTCAGTGACCAAAAAGGTTAGGAGGCGTTATTGGGTGTTGCTCTTATTAGCCTTAGTTTTATTGCCCTTAGTGTCCAAAGTTTCCCTTAGTGTTGGGTGGGGTTACTGGGTTATGGGGATAGGGTGGAGGTGTTGATCTTGGGTAGGGTGCTCTTCCCAAGAGCCAGTGCAGACTCGATGGGCAATGGCCTCCTTCTGCACTGTAAATTCTATGATAAGTATTAGTTCTAATTCTGTCACCTTTGCTCACGAGTCGCCAGGTATCTTTCTGATACCGCCACGTGGTTCAAGCTCTAGTTATGATTAATAAGACAGCACACCGCTTAGTAAGATTAAAATCAACGGTCATTTATTATGTACAGCAATAAATACTTACACAATAATCCTACTTTCTATATCATTGCCTACCACTACTGGCCAATACTTAACTTTTGGAAATGGCCCACCAGGTCAGGGAAACGAATGGCTTATCAAATTGGGTCTGGCCTGCGGGATTCAAAAGGCTGATACAAGTCGTTGGCTAGGAGTCTCTATCGGGTAGCGATCGCTGGAGTCAAACTTACGGTTGCTGGTCGATGGTTCTTGCGAAGGTTGCGAGCAGGAAGAGAAGGGAGAGAAGGGTCGATCTGAACTTGGCCCCTATCCTTTATAGGTCCCAGGGTCCTCCCGCCTCTTGGGGCGGACCTTGACCCGGGTCCCAAGTGCTTGGACTTGTTCCCAATCACTGGGTTCGATATGGTCCAATAATGGGGCGATTCCGTGATCGGCGGGTGGTCGTTCACCTTTTTTTGTCTTGGCCACTGCTGGCGCCGAGAGGTCTGGATCGGCATTCAATTGCTAATATGTTGCAATTGTTCCCGGGGATAGCCGATTAAACTGCAGATGTCTGTGTTGATGTGCTGCTAATGGTCGCAGGTATCGATCTGGGCTGACTTCCCCAGAGCCGAATACGCTATTCTGTCCGTTTGTGCCCTGTTGGCTGCTTTTCCCATCAGCCTTTTCGGTTAGCCATTTTACATCGGATTTCGGCCAAATTAATCGGGAATCAGCCATTTTAGGTGGCTACATGGGTTTGGGGGATAGGGTGGAAGTGAGGGCTTAAGTGGGTCGGTGCAGACTCGATGGGCCGAATGGCGTCTTTCTGCACTGTATGTTCTATGTTCTAAGTGTCCAGGATTTCTTCTATAGCACAGTATGCACATTTCATGCAGTTGAGATGCCCTGCCAAACTTTTTACTTTCGAAACTTTTTTATTCATTTATGGGATGTGGGCGTCGCTGGCTCGGCCGGCATTTATTCTCCATCCCTAGTTGCCTTTGAGAATGTACTGTTGAGCTGCCTTCTTGAAATGCTGCAGTTCATTAGGTGTAGGTACATCCATGGTGCTGAAGGGGTGGGAGTTCCAGGATTTTGACCCAGTGACAGTATGTTTCCAAGTCAGGATGGTGAGTGCCTTGGAGAGTCCCAGGTGGTGGTGTTCCCATGTATTTGCTACCTTCTAGATGTTAGTGGTCGTGGATTTGAAAGGTGCTGCCTAAGGGGCCTTGAAGAGTTTGTACAGGGCACCTTGTAGATGGTATACACGCTGCCACTGTTCATCTGTGGTGGAGGCATTGAATGTTGTGGAAGGAGTGCCAATCAAGTGGGGCTACTTTTCCTGGATGCAGTTAAGCTTCTTGAGTGTTGTTGGAGCTGCTCTCAGCCAGGCAACTGGAGAGTATTTCATCACACTCCTGACTAATGCCTCATAGATGGTGGACTGGATTTGGGGAGTCAGGAGTGAGTTACCTGCCTCAAGATTCCTTGCCTTTGACCTGCTCTTGTAACCACAGCATTTATAAGGCTAGTCTAGTTCAGTTTCCGGTTACTGGTAACCCCTGGATGTTGATAATGGGGGATTCAGCGATGGTAATACCAGTGAATGTCAAGGGGTGATGGTTCGATCCTCTCTTGTTGGAGATGGCCATTGCCTGGTGCTTGTGTGGCGCAAATGTTACTTGCCACTTGTCATCCCAAGCTTGGACATTGTCCTGGTCTTGCTGCATTTGGACATGGACTACTTCAGTATCTGATGAGTCGCAGGGGAGGCAGTGGTGTAGTGGTATTGCCACTAGACTAGTGACACAAAGACTCAGATTCATTCTCTGGTCATCCGGATTCGAATCCTGTCATGGCACATGGTGAAATTTGAATCTAAAAAGTCTAAAGATGACCATGAAATGATTGTCCTTTAGGGAAGGGAATCAGTCGTTCTTACTCAGTCTGGCCTACAGGCAGGGATGGGCAATAAATGCTGACCCAGCCAGTGACGCTCACACCCCATGAATGAATAAGAAAAGAAAATGTTACTGTTGACTGAAGCGCCGCTGCTCGATCTATTTGGTGACACTAACTCACAAGATTTCCAGAATCCATTCAGATTTTATTTTTTTAATTTTAAAAAATGTTTCTATTCTCCTCAGTTTCCACTTTTTCATCAAATATACACCCAACAAAAGATAACTAACAATAGCAAATACAATAGCAATCCCCCAACCAACAACCCCTTCATCATACAAACCCAAACCTCACACCACAGCCCGTCCTCCATACCTCCCCCAACTCTTCCTCCCACTTTGTTTTAATCCCCTCCAATAATATCTTGTCCTCCTTCAGAATCGCCATTACCACCCCCATCTCCATTTCCCCAGCCTTCGATACCTCCTGCAACAATGTGGAGGCCAGCGCAATCCGGAAGCTCTGAACCTCCTTCCTGGCAAAATCCATTGAGTTTATTATCTAGTACCTTACTGGTTTTGGTTGCTGCCTCTTTACTGATCTCTAACTTCCTAATCTGGTTCCCATCCCCCTGCCACATCAGTTTAAAACCTCCCCAACAGTGTTAGCAAAAGCACCCCCTAGGACATTGGTTCCAGTCCTGCCCAGGTGTAGACCATCCGATTTGTAATGGTCCCACCACCCCCAGAACCGGTTCCAATGTCCCAGAAATCTGAACCCTCCCTCCTGCACCATCTCTCAAGCCACGTATTCACTCTGACTATTCTTGAATTTCTACTCTGACTGTCTTGTGGCATTGGTAGCAATCCTGTGATTACTACCTTTTGAGGTCCTACTCTTTAACTTATCTCCTCACTCCCTAAATTCTGATTGTAGGACCTCATCCCGTTTTGTACCTATATCAGTGCCTATATGCACCACGACAACTGGCTGTTCACCCTCCCCTTCAGTATGTCATGCAGCCGATCTGAGACATCCCTGACCCGTGCACCCGGGAGGCAACATACCATTCTGGAGTCTCGTTTTCGACCACAGAAACGCCTGTCTGCTCCCCTTACGATTAGGCTATGACTATAGCCCTGCCAGTCTTTTTCCCGCCCTTCTGTGCAGCAGAGCCAGCCACGGTGCCATGAGCCTGGCTACTGCTGCCTTCCCCTGGTGAGTCATCTCCCCCAACAGAATCCAAAACGGTATACCTGTTTTGGAGGGAGATGACCGCAGGGGACACCTGCACTGCCTTCCTGCTCTTTCTCTGCCTTTTGGTCACCCATTCCCTAGCTCCCTCACCAATCCTAATCTGCGGAGTGACCAACTCACTGAACGTGCTATCCACGACCTTCTCAGCATCGCGGATGCTCCAAAGTGAGTCCATCCGCAGCTCCTGAGCCGTCATGCGGTCTAACAGGTGTTGCAGCTGGACACACTTCCCGCACATGAAGGAGTCAGGGGCATCGGCCGCGTCCCTGAACTCCCACATTGAGCACGAGGAGCATAACACGGGTCTGGGATCGTCTGCCATTTTTACATTTTACCTTAACTGATTACAAATATAATATGAAATAATGAATAAATGAAAAGAATAAAGATTTTACTTACCATTTTTCTCAATTACCTTCCCAATCTTTTCACAAAAGTCTCCTTCCCCAACAACCCCACATCCAAACTCCACCCCGGATTCTGCACTGCCTCCTTCTTCAAAATCATGTTCACCCAATGCAGCGCATGATCCAAAATTGCTATTGCCGAATACTCTGATCCTTTAACCCCAGCCAACAACGCCTTCCCTACCACAAAAAAAATCTTTCCTTCAATAGACATTACGCCCCGCCCCCAATGACTGGGCAAGCGAGCGCATCAGCGACCTATCCAACCTTGGCTCCTGCACCAAGTTCCAGTCCTCATTCACTATCAGCTCTTGCGAATCCAATAGCCCCACGCACCTTTCTCACGAACCCCACATCGTCCCAGTTAGGACCGTGCACTCTTCCCCACGCCACAACCTCCCTTCCACACAGTCCACAACCAATCTTCAGTCTCATTCTCCATCTGCCCCAAGCCTTCTACCTTCAGAAACACCTCCGCCTCCTACATCGTCTCAAAGTACAAGTCCCTGGAGTTGTAGGTCACCCTCAGCTTTGCTGGACACACCATGCCAAACCACATCCCACTGTTATACAGTGCCGTCTTTACTCAGCCGAAAGCCGCTCGCCTCCTTGCCAGTTCAACCGTTATGTCCTGGTAAATGTGTACACCAGCTTCAGCCCATTTCACCTCCCACTTCTGCATCACCCAACTCAGGACCTTCGCCTTCATGTGGTATCTATGCAAGCAAACAATCACTGCTCTTGGCGGCTCATTCGCCATGGCTTAGGCCTCAATGACTGATGAGCCCAGTCGAGTTCATATCGAGAGGGATCATTTACCTCCCCATCTTGGCAAAGTACTCCGTCGGTCTCGGGCTCTCCACCCCTTCGGAAAGGCCCACAATCCTCATATTTTGCCGCCTCAAACTATTTTCCAAGTTCTCCGACTTTGCTCGCAGCCCTTTGTTGGCCTCAACCACCCTCTGCAGCTCCTCCCCCATCGAGGTGAGCTGATTGCTGTGCTGCAACATGGCTTCATCCACTCCCTTAATTTTCTCACCCTGCTCCCGCACCTCGGCACCTTCGACACAGCCACCCTCAACGGGGCAATTGCGTCCTCCACCAACACCTTTAAAGCCACCGTCATCTCCTTCCCCAACACCTCAATGTGCTTCGCGAACTGCTTCTCCAACTCCAAAGCCATCACCTCGGTCATCTTTTCTGCCGTAAGCAGTGCGGCCCACCCAGCGACCCAGCTTCCGCCATCTTGCCAGCTCCCAGTCTCGCCCTTTCACTTGATGGCGAATCCTCACTTCCTCCCTTTTTCACGGCAGCTTTCTTCTGATTTTTCGACATTATCCCCCTTTCCTACACTCGATCATCAAAACATTACCCATGGGACCGGACATTAAACTCCAAAAAACAAGCCTTGAGCAGACTTCCAACGTGCGACTTTCCCCCCTATATGCCGCCGCCACTGGAAGTCCATTCAGTCTTTATTTAACAAGCACTATAAGATCTATTTCACAAGTAAGTGACACTGTCTTCCCAAATAAGATCAGTGAGTCAAAGTCAAGTGGCGCTAACCAGTCACTAACAAGGATCACTACTGTTGCTGTGGTTGTGGAAGCATTCTGGGCCCATAACCCAGAGGTCGAAGGATCATAACCATTCTCTGCTATTTACATTTTCAGTAACAACAAAAATAAATATTTAGCGGCTCCCCACAAATATCTTTGGGCTCCAGCTCACCGTCTCCGGGGCTCCAAGCTCACGATTCCTCTTTCCTCTTCTTGCAATGGTTGTTCCCGAGTTGTTGATGCAAGCGTTCTGTTCACCAGTATATTTATACCATATTTCTGAAGGAGGTGCGTGACTCGGTACCTACATTCCTGCATATCGCAACCTACCAAATCCTATCATTTCAGCAGACACAATCTCAATGTTCCAGTTAATCAGATTATCTCTTGGTGTTTGTCTCATCAGACAAGATCTCATTCCTTCAATTATTAGGTTATCTTCTGACACAGCTGTAATCACCTGCAATGACAATCTGTTGAGCCCTCAGCTTGTTATATTTAGTTAGAGTCACTTGGCTGAGCTGGCCACTTTTTAACCAGCATGCAATTTGGTCTGGCTTCAGTACTCAACATTGTGCAGTCATCAGCGAACATCCCTACTTTCGGCTTTGTAATAGAGGGAAGGTCATTGATGAAGCAGCTGAAGATGGTTGGGCCTCGGACCCTATTTGAGGAACTCCTGTACTGATGTCCTGAAACTGAGATGATTGACACCATCCACCAGAACCATCTTCTTTTGTGTCAGTCACACCTCACCTCTGGAGTTCAGCTTTTTTGTCCATGTTTGAACCTAGGCTGTAATGAGGTCAAGAGCTGAGTGATCCTGGTGGAACTCAAACTGAGCATCCATGAGCAGCTTATTGCTGAATAAGTGCTGATTGACAGCACTGTCGATGATGCCTTCCGTCACTTTGCTGATGAACGAGAGTAGACTGTTGGAGAGTGGCAGCAATTGGCCAGTTTGGATATGTCCTGTTTCTTGTGTACAGGACATTATCGCGGAAATTTTCCACATTGCTGGGTAGTTGCCAATGTTGTCGCTGTACATGAACAGCTTGGCTATGGGTGCGGCAAGCTCTCGGGCACAAGTCTTCAGTACTATTGCTGGAATATTGCAGTATTCAGTGCCTTCAGCTGTTCCTTGCTATCGCGTTGAGTGAATCGAATTGGCTGAAGACTGGCAATGAGGACCTCCAGAAGAGTCCGAGATGGATCATGCACTTGGTACTTATGGCTGAAGATTGTTGCAAATGCTTCAACCATATCTTTTGCAATGATACACTGGGCTCCTCCTCCAATGAGGATTGGGATATTTGTGGAGCCTCCTCCTCCAGTGAATTGTTTAATTGACCACCACCATTCACTGCTGGATGTGGCAGGAATGCAGAGCTTAAATCTGAACCGTTGGTTGTGGGATTGCTTAGCTTAGTCCATTACTTGCTGCCTATGCCATCAGGCAGACAAGTAATCTTGTGTTGTAGCTTCACCAGGTTGATGCTTCATTTTTAGGTATACCTGATGTTGCTCTTGGAATGCCCTCCTGCACTCTTCATTGAGTCAGGCTTGATGGTAATGGTAGATGGGGTGCCAGGCCACAAGGTTAAAGATTGTGATTGAATGCACTTCAGTTGCTGCTGATGTCCTCATGGATGCCGAGCCTTGAGTTGTTAAATCTGTCCAAAGTCTATCCAATTTAGCACGTTGGTAGTGCCACACAACACAATGGACAGTATATTTTCTGAGGGCCACGAACAATCCAGTACGAGTTTGTTGAGTCAAAAAGAAATACCTTTATTTACAATTACATCTATACAACAGCAGTTGTAGAGTTCACCATTGCTTCACCCCTCTAGCTGGAACCACACTGGCCAGCTCTATTTATGCCGATGAAACTGCTAATGATTTCTCCGTCCTCCTCATTGGGGCAGCTCAAACTCGGGATACCCAATAGTCCCCAGCCAATAGTATTGAGGCAGGTTGTAACATTCCTCCCCCCCGCAAAGTCCGATGAATCCACCGAAGACCCTGGCGAAGGAGGGGGTCAGACTCGTTTTACCACAGGACGGACATCACTCTCACAAGACACTGGATCGGGCGGCTTGTAACGAGAAGGTGAATGGCGCTTCCGAGACGAACGGCATAACGGCTGTATATCCACCGTCAATGGGACCGAGGACTCCCCCTTGGAGGTGTCCTGTGTGTCCATCTCAGAGTTGGAGTCCAAAACCTCCGTCAGTATCTCCATGGGGTTCTGCAACGACCCAAGCAGGGTGTGAGTGCGGCGCCAGAGGAAGATCACAAGGATGAACCTCCACTGTGTGCGAATCCGGTGATCGTTAGGGCTGGAGAAGTGATCTCCGGGGGCGGTGAATCCGTGAAAGAGGCGACCTGGGCTTGCACCTGGTAAGAGATCAGCCCGTTCGTCGAAAGATAACTCCAGGTACTCACTGGGCACCACCAGCAAACTTCTGAACAAACACCAGGTCAATGGGCTCAAACTGTTAGATCGACCGATGTCGAGAAGGGCCATGCCCTGCCATTCCTGAGTTCGGCGTAACTTTGCGCCAATGTCTGGGAAAACCATGCTGAGGCGGATAAGAAGTCTGTGGCCCATTAGGAGTTCCGCGAGAGGTACCCCAGTCACCGCATGTGGAGTGGTCCTATGAGAAAACAAAAATCGAGCCAGTCTAGTGTATGACTGGAAGACTGTTTCTTTAGGCTCTATTTGAACATCTGCACTGCGTGCTCCGCCGACCCATTGGAAGCCGGGTGATACGGAGCAGTGCGGGTATGGCGTATGCCGTTCATGAACCCTGCAAACTCCTCACCCCTCGCCTCCAGGGAGGCCATGCGTGCTGAAAGACAAACGCATATTCTCGATCGTCGCGCGGGACATTGTACCTCCCACCCGAT
Source organism: Scyliorhinus torazame (assembly GCF_047496885.1). Taxonomy (NCBI): domain Eukaryota; kingdom Metazoa; phylum Chordata; class Chondrichthyes; order Carcharhiniformes; family Scyliorhinidae; genus Scyliorhinus; species Scyliorhinus torazame. The sequence goes on from NC_092719.1 coordinate 86,453,195, forward strand.
GCACATCTAGCCATTTCGACCAAGGTGGCCATCCGGCTGGACTGTCTGCTCCTCCTCCGCGGCCTCATTCGTGGCCGGGTGTCCCTGGAAGGGGAACATGCGCTATCCACGGGCATACTCAAGGCCTTCCATGCTCGTGGGCACCACAGGGATTGGACAGCTTTATCGACCCCGATTTTCACATCTTGGTTTTATCGTTTTTAAGTTTCCGTTTCCTATTTATTCCTTTTGGGCTGTGCTCCTTTTGTTCTTTGGGAGTGGCCCCTTTTAATTTGTCCACCAGTTAGTTTGTGTTCTTTTATTTAGTTGATTGGGCCCTATAAAACGTGCCCAATAGTCACAGGCAGGCTATAACAGTATCCTTAATGTCAAGGCAAGACTTTGTCACCACAAGGGCTGTGTGGTGGCCACTCCTCCCAATACTGTCATGGACAGAAGCATCTACAGTTGGTGAGGATGAGGTCAAGTAAGTTTTTAGCTCTTGCTGGTTCCTCATCACCTGCCGCAGTCCCAGTCTAGCAGCTATGTCCTTTTGAACCTGGCGAATTTAGCCTGTGATGGTACTACGAGCCACTCTTTGTGATGGATATTGAAGTCCCCCATTCAGAGTACATTCTGTGCCCTTGTTGCTATCAGTGCTTCATCCAAGTGGTGTTCAACATGGAGTACTGATTCATCAGCTGAGGGAGGACAGTATGTGGTAATCAGCTGGAGGTTTCCTTGCCCATGTTTGACTTGGTACCATGAGACTTTGTGGGATGCACAGTCGATGTTGAGGACTCCCAGGGTAACTTCATCCCCACTGCCTACCACTGTGCCACCACCTCTGTTGGGTCTGTCCTGCCGGTGGGACAGGATATACCCAGGAATGGTGATAGTGGTGCCTGGGACATTATCTGTAAGGTATGATTCCTTGAGTATGACTACGTTAGGTTGTTGCTTGGCTAGTCTGTAAGATAGCTCTCCCAATTTTGACACAAGCCCCCAGATGTTAGTAAGGGCGACCATTCAAGATCAACAGGGCTGGGTTTGCGCTTGTCGTTCCTGGTGCCTAAGTCAATGCCAGGTGATCAATCTGTCTCTATTCCTTTTTGTTTCCTTTATAGTGGTTGAGTGTATCTGAGTGGTTTGCCCGACCATTTCAGAGGACATTTAAGAGTCTACCACATTGCTGTGGATCTGGAGTCATGTGTAGGCCAGACCAGGTAAAGGCGGTAGATTTTCTTCCCCAAGGGACAATAGTGAACCTGTCGGGTTTTTACGACAGTCGATAATGATTTCATGGTCATCATTAGAGTATTATCTGGAAACACTTTCAGCTGCACATCAATAGACTCCTGACCTGTTCGGGATGTCGATATAGCTGTTTGCAGAAGTTGCTTTTAATGTTGGTAATTTCCCTCGAAACTTTCTCCCTCACTTCAAATCTTCATTTCCTATACTCAGTCTCCAACCTAAATACGCCACTTGCATCCGTCTCAAATTCCAAGCGTTACTCTGTCAAAGCAGTACTCCATCGAGCTGGTCTTCATGCCAATCCTACTCTGCTTCTCAGTTCTGGAAATCCTGAGCAGCAAAAATGTGTTCAGAGACTTGACAAAACATGTTTGGGTTTCTGTTTTCTGATCTTTACTCCTTGATATGGGCACTACCCCAGGAGCAAAATGCAAAAACAAAAAATCCCAAAGCATTTTTATCTCCTTGGTTTAATTTTTATTTCACTGCTCAGTTCATTTTTTTCTTTATTGCAGCTAGACGATTATATTTACCGGTCCTCTAGCTTATTGAATCAAACTGAAGAACCTGATGTTCCCAAAGAAGATTCATCCAAAGTGACAGCTCTCGGCACTTTCATCATGGATTTACATCTGGAGCTTATTCAGGTTTATTACAGAGTGGCATTTAAACTCCTCAAAATGAATTGTGGTTAGTTATTACACCTACAATAATATTATGTAGAATATTAAAATTACATATTTGAAAAATTGTAAAACTGCAAATAACATTTTTGGTCAGTGAGTAATATTTTTTATGATAAAAATTTGTTAATTATCTTTCCGCCGCCATAAGTTGACAGTGACTGAAGTGACTGGCTCTTAGACAAAGGTCAATGTTGCTTTTAATTGGCTGTCTGCTACTTCTCTTCTTTTGTAGAAGAGGTCTCCTCATGGTAGCACCACATAAATTAGCAACTCTGCTAGGTGGGAATTTCCTCTGTTTTGGCACACTTGTCTTTTTTGCTGTGACCTCTAGCTACTTTTATAACATTGGTTGATATGCTATAAAATTAACTTTTGTGCCTCTGTGAAAGTAGTTTATAAATATGAATGCAGATTGCTCCAGTTATTTCCCGCCTTTCTGTGTCTTGGTGATCTTTCCCCCTCAGTTCAATAGTGGCTTTACTTCTGTAATAATAGTGTTCGGTGTCATGTGAAAACTTGCAGACAATCATTTCCTTGGGCTTTTCCATCCTCTCACGGTTATTACTCCCTCCCGCTGCTGGGAATACTGGAAACATGGCCTTTTCAAGATTGCTCTTAATTCATTTGTAGTTCTCAATTGAATTAAGAGGCAACCTAATGACATGAGTAAGGAATTGGTTAAAAGGCAGGAACCTGAGGTCACTTTAACTGTTGTCTCCTAATACTGTGCCCATCTTCCCTGGAGCTCCATGTTTGAATTCCTCCAATTAGGTTTGCCACAATACCAAAGTGGCTTTGATCAAAGTCACAAATTACAGCCTATGTAACTGAGACAAAGGTAAATAATTCCTCCTCCTTGACCTGTCAAAAGCCTTTGAAATGGGTGACACACTTTAAGATCTCTCTGCTGTCATCCAGCTGGGTGGGGTGATTCTATTCTTTATCCAGTCATAGCCAGAGTACCACCTGCAATGACTTCTCTTCCCACTCTTATTCCATTACCTCTGGAGTCGGCCAAGGATCTCTATGTTTGTGCATGTCCGTCCATTTCTCATCCATAAACTATGATCCAAAAGCACAGCATCAGTTTTCATGTGTATGCTAATGACACCTTGGGCTGATTTTCCAGCCCTTCCTGCTAGTGGGATCTTCAGGTTCTGTCTTCAGGTCTTGCTGAAGTTGCCCCCTGCTGCAGGTTTCCCAGCAGCGAAATGAACGAGTCATAGAAATTGCCATTGACTTCGGCAGGACCAGTTGATTCCATCTGCAGCCTGTGTCGAGCCGTAGGAAAACCAGCTGTGAGGAGGGATGGAAAATTCCATCCCTAGTCTATCTCGCCAAATCTTTTCTTTACCCATCTACTTTATAATTGTCAGATGGATTGTCTGACATCCAGTGGTGTATTTCCCCAAACTTAATATGATGAAGACTGAAGCCATTGTCATTGGTCCCCACTGCAAACTCCACTCCCTAGTCTCTGATTCTATAATAAGCAAAATACTGTGGATGCTGGAATCTGAAACAAGAACAGGAGAAACCTCAACAGGTGGAAAACGTCAGCCGGTCTGCCATCCTGAATTGGGAGAGAAACAGAGTTAACGTTTCAAGTCATAGATCATTCATCGCAACTGAAGGAAGGGAGAACGTGCGAGAACAAAAGAAACTGCAACAAAAAGTAGCAACTTTAAGAACAAACTAAGGATAGCCAGGTGTGAAAGGAGGAGGGGGTGTTTTGCATTGAAGCAATCACGTATGAAATATTTTTTTGAAAAGGAAAATGGAAGAAAGAGGGGCTTAAGATGAGGGAGAAACGTCAAAATCTAAAGTTGCTGAACTCAACTTTGAGAACTGCTGAGCTGTTCTAGCCTTCTCTATTCTAAACCTTCCTGTGGAGGATGACCAAAACTTAATCAGATCGTTCTAACCTTGGTGTCATGTTTGACCTCGAGCTTCTGACCACATGTCTCCTCCATAGCATTGGTAGACTTCCTAGAATCCCTACAGTGCAGAAGGAGGCCCATCGAGCCTGCACCAACCCTACGAATGATCACCCCCACCCTATCCCCATGACTCCACCTAACCTTTTGACATTAAAAGGCAATTTAGAATGGTCAATCTCCCTCACCTGCACATCTTTGAACTGTGAGAAGAAAGCGGAGCACCCGGAGGAAACCCATGCAGACACGGGGAGAACGGTCCCTGATGCTGTGAGACAGCAGTGCTAACCATTATGCCACTGTGCCGCCCCTAAGACTTCAACCCTGTCTCAGCTTAACTACTGATGGAAGCTCTAGATTTGGCACTCATGACCAGCCTCCCACTTGCTGCCCTCCTTAAAATTTAAGCTCATCCAAAATTCTGCTGCCAGTGCTGAACTTGCACCAAGTCCATTCACCTCTGTGAATTCATCTGTGCTTGTACTCCTATATTGGCTCCTGGTTAAGTATCACCACAATTTTAAAATTCTCATTCTTATTTCCAAATCTTCCATGGTTTTGCTACTCCCTATCATACTTCTACAACCTTGCAAGATAACTGCAATTTTTCAATTCTGACTGCTTCACAATCCCAATTTTAATCATTCCATCATTGGTGCCTTTAGCAGCTTTGGAACTTCTTTCAAAAATCTCTACCACTCTATCATCCTTTAAGACACTTCCTAAAATCTACTATCTACTCTAATATCTCCCCCTACCATCTACTCTAATAGCTCCCTAGTTCCCTATGTGGTTTAATGTCAAATGTTATTTGATATCGCCCCTCTGAAACACCTTGGATGTTTTAATATATTAATGATGCGATATAAATGTATGTTGTTGTCATTGCTAAATGTAATGAAGATACAAATTAGTCAAGATTTAATTGAATGGTGGAACAGTGTTGAGGGGTTGAATGGCCTACTCCTGTTCCGAAGTTCCAGAATTACTGGAAATATTCAGTTACTACTTACTTGTGGGAAAGTGCTCTGTATCTCCTTTGGCGCTTCTAACTATTGATATAAGCATCTTGATCCAACATAGATTGGTATTGTCAGCGATGCCACCAGAGTAATTTTTCTTGTTTACAAATGCCTGTATTCCTTCAGTGTACTTAACTTCTGCAGCCTTCTCCAAGTCAATATTCCTGCTCAACCAACTCTTGCTGATTGTGTATATCCCCTCTCCACTCTAGCATCAATGACAAACATTTCAACTGTCTTGTCCCCGCATACAAGAATTCTCTTTCGAAACACTTCTCCCTGCTTTGATGCATCTTTCTGTACCTTTTGAAGGCCTTCTTAGAATCTGATTCTCCAAAGTTACTTTGGCAGTTCTGTTATTTGCCCTACTGCTCCCGTTTGTATTTTATTTTGAATTATGAATTAGTTTGGAGGATTTTTATCATTTTAAAAGCACTACACGAAGGCAAGTTGTCCTTGAGGACAATGTTGAAGAAAAGAGAAACTTTTATATCTGGAAAAGAAGCAGTACAGAAACAAAAAGAAAACAAATAGTAAGTGATAATGGGCTGAAGTATGCACTTCCATATTGGAAAATAGCTCCAACAGCTGTGAATGAGCATCCCAATCACTGGGATTAAAGAGAGCTTGTAAGTCAATATTTGTGGTGTAAATCACAGAAAATTAATAGAAAGTCTCTGATGCCCTCAACTGTTCCTTTTACTTTTCTTTATCCATTGAAGAGTCAACAAACTACGAAAACAACAATCAAGAAATCATTGGTCCTCATGAAAATTATGGCTTTACCATTTCAACAGGTAAGACTAAATATGGAAATCATATAAACACAATTTCTTTTGTGTTGGTTTTTGGTGTGTTGTTGCATTTGGAGCGCAATGGAGCTGAGTGGCCTTTCTGAGGCTGGTGTAAGGCTGGGGAAGTGAGATCAGGTTTGGACAGGTGCCGGGGGAGTGAAAGAGCACCAAGGGACAATGGTTAGATTCTCTCTTGTTGAAGATGGTCATTGCCCGGCACTTGTGTGGTGTGCATGTCACCTGCTATTTGTCAGTCTGAGCCTAATTGCCCAGATTTTGCAGCATTTGGACATGGAATGCTTTGTAGACATGGATAATTAGAACTTTAGAGGTGGTAAGAGTTAGGAGGGTGTGACTGCAAATCAGGATGGCATGGGGGCACAGCATGCATTAACAGAGAAGCCTAAGCCCCTGACTTTATCCAGTAGTCACAAAGTGCTTATTCCCTGTGTGAATGAGGAGAAGGAGTGCAAGTTGGATTAACAAACTGACCATGGCACCATGGTGAAGGATGTCATTCAAGTTGGTCGAACGAAAAGGAACAATTGGAATTTAACCAACTCCCACACGGACAAACACCTTTGTCCAGCATGAATCTAACGCTAGGATTCGGGGGAACCATAGATTTGAGCCAGGGAAGTGGGATGGAAATTTTTGAGATGAGAGGAGAAAGGAATTAGGACACTAAAAGATTTGTTTCTTGGGGGTCGGTTTGCAAGATTAAAGGAGCTGGGAACGAAGTATGGGTGGGAGCAGGGGGAAATATTTAGATACATGCAGGTTTGAGACTTTATCAGAAAGGAGATACAGAGCTTCCCAGTAGAGCCGGCTTCCACATTGCTGGAGGAGGTGCTGACGACAGGGGGACTGGACAAGGGGTTAGTGTCGGCGGTTTACGGGGCTGTTTTGGAAGAGGAGAAGACACCACTGGAAGGGATAAAGACAAAGCAGGAGGAAGAGTTGGGAGAGGGAATGGAGGTGCTCCGGAGGGTGAATGCCTCTAACTCGTGTTGCGAGGTTGAAGTTGATACAGCTGAAGGTGGTATACAGAGCACACCTCACAAGGGCGAGGAGGTAGAAGATGTGTGTGAACGTTGCGGGGGGGCTCCGCAAACCACGTTCACATGTTTTGGTCCTGTCCAAAGCTGGAGGATTACTGGTAGGAGGTGTTTCGGGTAATCTCTAAAGTGGTGCATGTGAAACTGGACTCGGGCTCTCGGGAGCCATATTCGGGGTGTTGGACCAGCCGGGGTTGGAAATGAATGCGGAGGCAGATATTGTAGTCTTCGCCTCGTTGATAACCCAAAGGCAGATCCTGTTGGGATGGAGATCAACCTCTCCATCCTGTGCCCTGCCGTGGCGGGGGGACCTGCTGGAATTCTTGATCCTTGAGAAGGTCAAATTTGAACTGAGGGGAAGGATGGAGGGGTTCTACAATTCATGGGCATTATTCATTATGTACTTTTGAGAATTGGATCACATCGAACATTGGGGGGTTGGGGGGAGAGGGACCGTATGTGTTAATGTGGCGACTCTGGGCTTTTCACAGTAACTTCATTGCAGTGTTAATGTAAGCCTACTTGTGACAATAAAGATTCTTAATTATTATTAAACATATGGTAAGAAGGGGTTTTAATTCATGGGGCACTTGCATCAGTACTCTGGGAAGAGTGAGATATTCTGTTGGGATGGACTTCACTGCAACCGGGCTGGGACCAGTGTCCTGACCAATTGTATAACTCGGGCTATGAACAAGGCTTTGAGCGAATTCAGGTGGGGGAGCATTTGGGTGAATGGAGATTAGAGAAAGGTCAAGGTATAGGTCATAATAGTATAGTGATGTGGGTAAAGACAGCACAGTGGGTCAGAAAGGGGCAGTGAGTTCAAAAAAAATGTACATCAGCGAATTATCAGCGTACAGGAGTTTAAAAAAATGAAATTAACTTCTTTATTCTAATGCATGAAGCATCTGCAATGAGACAGATGAACTCGTGACACAAATACAGTTGAATGATTTAGATCTCATCGCTATTACAGAGACATGGGGTGCGATTGAACGGCCACGCAGTGGCCGAAAAGCAGCACAGCATGCCCGAGAGAAGCTGGGAGACCCCGCTCATGGGATCTACCCGGCTCGCAACGCCTCGCGAGATCTAAAGTGATCTTGTGAGATGTTACAATGTAAAGCCCGCCCACTGTGAGCAGGATCACTTTTAAGCAAATCTGCATATTAAAGCAGGACAGCTAGTATCATTTTAATGCGTAGTTTCCCCAGGTCCCCGAGGTGTTGGGACCTATCCCCTTTTCCTTGGAGACCTCGGGCGAGCATCGTTCACACTGGTCTCCAGAAACGGGGACCAGGTGGAACAGCAATTATGGGGGTCGCCCAGGGGATCGGAGGCTACCAGGTGCATGCCCTTTTGGCAGGGTGGTACCCTGGCACTGGTGCCACCTGGGCACTCTGGCAGTGCCACCTGGGTGCCAGCCTGTGACTGCCAAGGTACCCATGTGGCACTGCCAGCTGGCAGGGCGCTGCCAGGGTGCTAGGTTGGCACTGCCAAGGTGCAAAGTTGACATTTTCTGTGCCATGCCGATCGGGCTGATGTGCCCTGTGCGGGTGTTGGGGAGTGCGGAGGGGCCGGTGACTCTCCCATCGTGTGTTGGTGCTGGGGGAGTGTTGGGGATCGCTTTGGGAGCTCGAGATTGGGGCGTCATTTAAAAACGATGCCCTGATCTCTCACTACACAACCCCTCAGTGCTCAAAATGGGCAATGTGCAGTCTCGGCTATGCGTTCCCTGCTGAAGCCCCCTATCTAACCGGGGTGCCATTTTATAGCTGCGAGCACTTGGAAACGCGCTCGCTATGTGACTTTGTTCCCATTTAGTTAAATCCTGCCCATGGTTACAAGGTGGGGTTGGGAAGTAAATATTCAGAGTACAAAATATTTCAGAAAGACAGACAAAATGGCAAATGAGGTAGGATAGTCCTTACCGTAAAGGATAAAAGTGAGAATGGATCTGGCCTCTGACATTCATGAAACAGAATCAGTATGGGTGCAAATTAAAAAGAACAAGGGCAGAAGTTTCTCACTTTTTGTATAAGTGTCAACTCAGACAGGAAAGGTGTAGTGTAGTCCACCGGCTGCACTGCTGGCTTTTCCCGCCATATTTTTAAACACTTTAAAAAAACATCAAGCATGTGGGACCCAAAATGTCACACTAGGATGGTGGGCTCTGAATGAGCCTGCCCTGACAACTACCACGGCTCTTGACAGTAAGGACACCCCAATATCAGTCAGATAAAAGTAGATAAAAGGAAACCCACACCATGGAATTCCCCACTTCACAGACATGGAGCCTTCCCCATGGAACCCCCCCTCCCAGCATTGCCCCCTGGCAGTGTCAGGAGGAGGTTCCCGATATGTGACAAAGGTAGTGCCAGGGGACATGATGACCCTCTCTCCCTGGGGGCTGTAATCACCTGTGTGCCCACATGGATTGTGTTCACCAGTTCCCTGCTTTTAAAAACTTTTAAACCACATTGATGTGACGTCATGCCACCGGTGGGTGTGGGGATTTTTCTACGTAGGGGGATGTTACAGCAGGGAGACACACTAATTATATTTAAATGTATTATAAGGGCTTCCCGTTATTGCATAGCGGGAATCCCATTTCATCACTGATGGATAGCAAGGCCAATTGAGCAGAGAAATCCCACCAGCAAGTATTTTTGGGTCTACCCCTCGATTTCCGCCACCAGAGACATTCCCGCCTGCTGAAAACAGGAGTGGAAAATCACCACTCACGAGTCATAAAACATTAATTGGAGTTGTTTATAAACCCCCTAACAATAGTTATACCATTGGGCAGAGCATTAAACAAGAAATTATTGGAGCCTGTAACAAAGGAAATGTAATAATTGTTGGGGCATTTAATATTCATATAGACTGGAACAATGAAATTGGCAAGAGTACTCCAGAAGATTGGTTTGTAGAATATTTTCATGACAGTTTCCTGGAGCAGTAGTGTAACTGACTAGATTTAGTGTTGTGTGATGAAGCAGGGTTAATTAATCATGTCCTAGTAAAAGATGAACTGGGAAAAAGTGACCTTAGTACCATTCAATTTCACATTAAGTTTGAAAGTGACATATTCTAATTGCAAGCAAAAATCTAAAACTTAAAGACAATTACATGGGTATGAGGGGAGAATTATCTAAGTTATTTGTATAATAAATAATAATCTTTATTGTCACAAGTAGGCTTACATTAACACTGCAATGAAGTTACTGAGAAAATCCCCCAGTCGCCACACTCCAGTGCCTGTTTGGGTACATGGAGGGAGAATTCAGAATGTCCAAATTACCTCACAGCACGTCTTTTGAGACGTGTGAGTGGAAACTGGAGCACCTGGAGGAAACCCACGCAGATATAAGGAGAACATGCAGACTCCGCGCAGACAGTGACCAAGCCGGGAATCGAACCTGGGACCCTGGCGCTGTGAAGCAACAGTGTTAACCACTGTGGTCGTGCCCCTATTTGGGTGTCTATACCCAGTCTATTTGGGTAAATAGACTAAAAGGAATGGCGGTAAATGAACAATGTAAAACATTTAAAGAAACAATTCAAACTGTTCAACAAAAATAAATTCCAATGAAAAACAAGAACTCAGATCACTCAGGCAGTTAAGGATAGTATTATATTAAAAGAAGAGTCTTACAATGTTGGAAAAAAAGTAGTAAGTCTGAGGTTTGAGAGTGTTTTAGAAACCAGCAAAAGGCTACCAAAAAGTTGATAAAAAGGGGAAAAATATAATGAGGATGAACTAGCCAGAAATATAAAAACAGATTGTGAGCTTTAGTAAGTATATAAAACGGAAGAGGAACTCTTGGTCCCTTGGAAGCAGATACAGGAGAATTTATAAGGGGGAATGAGGAAATGGTGGATGCACTGAACAGGGGCGGGATTCTCTGACCCGCGCCGGGTCGGAGAAGCGCCGGGGGGGCGGCGTGAATTCCATCCCCGCCGGCTGCCGAATTCTCCGGCGCCGGGGATTTGGCAGGGACGGGAATCGCGCCGCGCCCGTCGGGGGCCGTTGGCAGCGGCCCCCCCGGCGATTCTCTGGCCCACGATGGGCCGAGTGGCCGACCGTTTTAGGCCGGTACAGCCGTCGTTATTAAAACAGGTACTTACCGGCTGGACCTGGCTGCGCGGGCGGCCTCCGGGGTCCTAGGGGGTGGTGCGGGGGGATCTGGCCCCGGGAGGTGCCCCCACGGTGGCCTGGCCCGTGATCGTGGCCCACCGATCCGCCGCCGTACCTGTGCCCTCGAGCGTCCGTGTCGGCTGCTGTGGTCCTCTGCAATAGCTGACAGGGAGATGAACCGCACCGCGCATGCGCTGGGATGACGCCAGCACATGCTTGCTCTCCCGCACATGCGCCAACTCGCCCCGGCCGGCGCAGGCCCTTCGCGCCGGTTGCAGTGGCGCCAAGCCCCTTCCTCGCCGGCTTGGCGCCACTGCAACCTTTCCGTACTAAAAGTAAACAATAACCTAGAGGCTAAGGAAGAGTGAGGAATTTGGGGAAATTCATATCAGCAGAGATAAAGAATTCGATAAACATAAGTAATTAAAATACAATAAATTACTGCAATCTGATGCCCCACACCATAGGGTTCTAAAAATAGTAGCTGCAGAGACAGACTTTTCAGAATTCCTTTGATTCAGAAATAGTCCCAGTAGATTGGAAGATGGCAAATGTTACACTCCTTTTCACAAAAGTAGGGAGAGAGAAAATAGTGAACTGCAGGTCAGTTAGCCTAACACCAGTTGTTGGGAAAATGCTGGAATCTATCATGAGCAGTGCATTTCGAAAAGCAGAGCATGATTAGAACAAGTCAGTCTGGTTTTATTAAAGAGAAACCCTGTTTGGAAAATTTCTTAAGAGTTTTTTGAAGATTTAACTGGTAGGCTAAACAAAGGGGAACTAGTAAATGTAGAAGTCCTGAATTTTAAGAAGGCATTCGATAAGGTATCACACAAAAGGTTGCTAGGCAAAATAAAGGCACATGGAGTTGGAAGAAACGTACCGGCATGGAGAGAGGATTGGCTATTGCACAGAAAACAAGAGAGTGGGCACAAGTGGGGATTTTTCAAGTTGGCAGACGGCGAATATTAGATTCTACAAAGATCAGTGCTAGGTGTAACGATACCTTGGGCTAGAGCGCAGTCAATTCCAGCCCTATTTGACCCGGAGTCACAATTGAAATGAACAGTTAATTCTGGGAAAATACCCAAAGTCTCTGGTTTTTGGTTGCCCAATAACTACAGTCACCTGGGGCGGGGGTCGGAGAATCGCCGGGGGCTGGCATGAATCTCGCCCCCGCCGCGTCCCGAATTCTCCGCCACCAGAGAATAGGCGGGGGCGGGAATCGCGCCACGCCGATCGGCGGGCTCCACCCGCCGATTCTCCGGCCCGCGATGGGCCGAAGTCCCGCCGCTGTCAACCCTCGCCAGCCGGCGTGGATTGAACCACCTACCTTACCGGCAGGGGCAGACGGCACGGGCATGCTCCCGGGTCCTGGGGGGGCGGGGGGAGATCTGGCCCCGGGGGGGTGCCCCCACGGTGGCCTGGCCCGCGATCGGGGCCATCCGATTGGCGGGCAAGCCTGTGCCGTGGGGGCACTCTTTTTCTTCCGCCTTCGCCATGGTCTCCACTATGGCGTAGGCGGAAGAGACCCCCTCCACTGCGCATGCGCGGGGATGCCGTGAGCGGCTGCTACGCTCCCGTGCATGCGTCGCCCGGCGAAGTCCTTTCGCTGCCGGCTAGCGTGGCGCCAAAGGCCTTTCCCATCAGCCGGTGGGGCGGAAATCACTCCGGCACGGGCCTAGCCCCTCAAGGTGAGGGCTTGGCCCCTAAAGGTGCGGAGAATTCCGCACCGTTGGGGCGGCCCGACGCCGGAGTAGTTCCCGCCACTCCATTACGCCGGATTCCCCCGCCCCGCCGGGTAGGGGAGAATCCCGGCTCAGGTTTGTAAATTGAAAAGCAATTAATTTTTATTAATAACAATAACTATAATTAAATAGTCAGCAAATACAATTGTTATCTAGTTCCAGCCCCCCTTCTTTAACTCAGCCCACCCTTGGCATCCACACAAGACAGACAAACAGAGAGGAAACAGGGGTGTAAAATAATGAAGACACAAAATGGATAAGAGTCTTTGTTTCAGATGGACATCTTCCAGTACACCTTTCTTCAATCTAGGCTTTCAGTTTGAAGTTTGTGATTTGAGTTTGTAATAGTTTTCACTATAGATTCATTCAGGTCTTGAGAACTTCTCTGCAAGTTCAGAAATTGGCAGTAGGCAGCATTTCTGGGGAGAGAGAGACTGACAGAAACTCACAACTGCTCCTCTCAGCAACCAGGATCCGACTCTCACTTCCTGTATCCTCTGAAAATCATCCAACTCGCGTAAGACCCAATCGCCGCCTGTTGCCGGGCAGAATACGGCCTTTGGTCAATTCATTTTCCACCAGCCAGCCAATCAAACCGAATCCTTCCAAACTCTCAAGTGCCAAAAAGTCTGTATTTTCTCTGTTCAGAAGCTAAACCTCCACAGCACAGTTACCATTTTGCAACTTTTGAGATCTTCACTTCCTTTGCTCGACTTAAAGGTATATGTCCATGAAATATTCATGGATCAAAATGATATTCACAATGTAAAATAAATGGGAAATAAGGGAATCAATAGGACAGGCCCCCTACATAAGCTTCAGCTATTTACAATCTACATTAATGACTTAAATGAAGAGACTGGGGTAATGTATCTAAATTTGCTAATGATACCAAACTAGTTGGAAAGGAAAGCAATGAGGAATTCATAGAGGCTGCAAAGAGATATAGACAAGTTATGGAAGTTGGGAACAAGATGGCATATGGACTATAATGTAAGAAGGTTATTCACTTTTGTCTTAAGAATAAAAAAGCAGGATATTTTTTAAAAGGTTAGAAACTTGTAAATGTTGATGTTCAAAGAGAATTGCCTCTCCTATCCACCACTGGGGTCTTGCTTGGGATCATGATAACATTGGGGGCTCTGTGCTGGGATATTAAAGTATAATTCCAGGTTTGGCTTGGGATTATTGAACTGAAAGTTAGTGTGCGTCTTTCAAGTTTTGAAGTTTAAATGGGAGTGACTGTAGATGGCTCTTTCAGTTGCAAACATTTTCCGAGGTGTGGCAGAGGTTACTCTGCATAGGTTGCAAAGTGTGAATAAAACAAAACTTTTGGGATTGGCAGAAAAGCTGAAGTTAACCTTATCAGAAGGTATGAAGAAGGTAGAGATAATACAGGCACTAGCTCAGCATTTACATTTACCAGAGACACTGCCTGAATCATTAGAATTAGCTAGAATTCAATTACAAATGAAACAATTAGAAATGCAGAAAAAGATAAAGGGAAAGAAATAGAACTGAAGAAATTGGAAATAAAAGATAAGGAAAGAGAGAGGGCAGAAAAGGAAAAAGAGTGTGTTTTTCAAAAGAAATGTAAAGAAAGCTTGAGGTAGAAATGGAAAGATTAGCAAAGGGATAATGGCAATGACAGAAGCAAAGGAAAAGGAGAGAGAATTTGAACAGGCATTTTGTAGGAAAAGCAGTGCAGTCTGGATGAAGCTGTGACCACAGGTCAGGTTTAGCTCTCTGCACTTCAGTTAAAAATAGATTAACAGTCTTTAAAGCAGCGCAGACGCATCTACGAATAAGGGGGAGCTGAAACAAGCTGAGACAGTGGCTGTATGTCTTCAAAAAGAGTTTCTGCATGAGACTGACAGGAGTTAGATCTCACCTTTAAAGCTATGTCAAAAGATTGCTCTCTCTCAAAGAATGTCTCTGTAAAGCAAATATTCCTATGGTATTTAATGGTGGATTGAGAGCTGAGATATTTTTGTTCTTGTTGTTTAAGTGGGAATAAGGATAGCAATTAAGGATATTGTATTCACTGTATTGAGTAGTATTGTTTAAGGGGTAATTGGAAGATTATTTTCTGGTGAGATGTTAAAGATATTATAGTTCGGTATTGGTAATAAAGTTGTTTTAATGTACCATATTCTTATTTCTTTGTGCCATCACTCCTGGAGTGAAGATCCTTTCCTCACAGTATTACAAAATTAAAAGAAAACATTGGGTTCATGTCCAGAAACCTAGCCCCTGTTGCGGTCTGGTCTGGTCTCGTAATACATTTAGTAGTCATAGTGCTGTGAGCCAGGAAGCAGGCTAGTCACAGATGAGGTGTTGAAAAAGCGACAGTGAGAGGGAGTGACAACCAAACTCAGGAACCAGCTAGAGATTAACTGCTGAATGCAAAAGCCAGTTTGTGCACAAGATTGTTTTCTTCGCTGAACCAAAGACCATTCCCAAGCCCTGGCAACTTAGGCGTATGGTGTGGTAGTCACTGGTTAGATTTGACCAATAGATTTATGGTTGTTGTTCAGGAAATGGAGGGGTCTCAGTAGAGTTTAGGATTATGGGGGAGAGAGACGCTTTTGGGGTTGTTCTTTATAGCGTTTCATTATCTTTCTTCTACTTTAATAAATACTTTTATTATTGTTTAACGAAAGAGAGGTTTGAGTTCCCACTGTTTCCACAGACATTTCTCAGTAATATCCAAAAAAAACACACCACACGAAACCAGTGTTTCAAATTAGAATACTCTCACACATAACGTCATCAGGGATTTGTAACAATATATAAAGGGATTGAGTACAAAAGCAGATACGTTATACTGAAACTTTATAAAGTTCTGATTAGATCACAATTAGCAATTTGCTTTCAGTCCTGGTCACCATACTGCAGGAAGGATTTACAGGTCCTTGAGACGGTGCAGAGGAGATTAATCAGAATGGTTCCAGGGAAGGGAAGGGGCATTTAACTACGGTGATTTGATACAAGACTATGACGGGTTTAGATGAAATAGACAAGGAAAAACTATCCTATTAGATGACGATACAAGGACCTGGGACACAGATAGAACATAGAACATAGAACAATACAGCGCAGTACAGGCCCTTCGGCCCACGATGTTGCACCGAAACAAAAGCCATCTAACCTACACTATGCCATTATCATCCATATGTTTATCCAATAAACTTTTAAATACCCTCAATGTTGGCGAGTTCACTACTGTAGCAGGTAGGGCATTCCACGGCCTCACTACTCTTTGCGTAAAGAACCTACCTCTGACCTCTGTCCTATATCTATTACCCCTCAGTTTAAAGTTATGTCCCCTCGTGCCAGCCATATCCATCCGCGGGAGAAGGCTCTCACTGTCCACCCTATCCAACCCCCTGATCATTTTGTATGCCTCTATTAAGTCTCCTCTTAACCTTCTTCTCTCCAACGAAAACAACCTCAAGTCCATCAGCCTTTCCTCATAAGATTTTCCCTCCATACCAGGCAACATCCTGGTAAATCTCCTCTGCACCCGCTCCAAAGCCTCCACGTCCTTCCTATAATGCGGTGACCAGAACTGTACGCAATACTCCAAATGCGGCCGTACCAGAGTTCTGTACAGCTGCAACATGACCTCCCGACTCCGGAACTCAATCCCTCTACCAATAAAGGCCAACACTCCATAGGCCTTCTTCACAACCCTATCAACCTGGATGGCAACTTTCAGGGATCTATGTACATGGACACCTAGATCCCTCTGCTCATCCACACTTTCAAGAACTTTACCATTAGCCAAATATTCCGCATTCCTGTTATTCCTTCCAAAGTGAATCACCTCACACTTCTCTACATTAAACTCCATTTGCCACCTCTCAGCCCAGCTCTGCAGCTTATCTATATCCCTCTGTAACCTGCTACATCCTTCCACACTATCGACAACACCACCGACTTTAGTATCGTCTGCAAATTTACTCACCCACCCTTCTGCGCCTTCCTCTAGGTCATTGATAAAAATGACAAACAGCAACGGCCCCAGAACAGATCCTTGTGGTACTCCACTTGTGACAACTCCATTCTGAACATTTCCCATCAACCACCACCCTCTGTCTTCTTTCAGCTAGCCAATTTCTGATCCACATCTCTAAATCACCCTCAATCCCCAGCCTCCGTATTTTTTGCAATAGCCTACCGTGGGGAACCTTATCAAACGCTTTGCTGAAATCCATATACACCACATCAACTGCTCTACCCTCGTCTACCTGTTCAGTCACCTTCTCAAAGAACTCAATAAGGTTTGTGAGGCATGACCTACCCTTCACAAAGCCATGCTGACTATCTCTGATCATATTATTCCTATCTAGATGATTATAAATCTTGTCTCTTATAATTCCCTCCAAGACTTTACCCACTACAGACGTGAGGCTCACCGGTCTATAGTTGCCGGGGTTGTCTCTGCTCCCCTTTTTGAACAAAGGGACCACATTTGCTGTCCTCCAGTCCTCTGGCACCATTCCTGTGGCCAATGATGACATAGAAATCAAAGCCAAAGGTCCAGCAATCTCTTCCCTGGCCTCCCAGAGAATCCTAGGATAAATCCCATCAGGTCCCGGGGACTGATCTATTTTCAGCCTGTCCAGAATTGCCAACACCTCTTCCCTACGTACCTCAATGCCATCTATTCTATTAGCCTGGGGCTCAGCATTCTCCTCCACAACATTATCTTTTTCCTGAGTGAATACTGACGAAAAATATTCATTTAGTATCTCGCCTATCTCTTCAGACTCCACACACAATTTCCCATCCCTGTCCTTGACTGGTCCTACTCTTTCCCTAGTCATTCGCTTATTCCTGACATACCTATAGAAAGCTTTTGGGTTTTCCTTGATCCTTCCTGCCAAATACTTCTCATGTCCCCTCCTTGCTCGTCTTAGCTCTCTCTTTAGATCCTTCCTCGCTACCTTGTAACTATCCATCGCCCCAACCGAAACTTCACACTTCATCTTCACATAGGCCTCCTTCTTCCTCTTAACAAGAGATTCCACTTCCTTGGTAAACCACGGTTCCCTCGCTCGACGCCTTCCTCCCTGTCTGACCGGTACATACTTATCAAGAACACGCAGTAGCTGATCCTTGAACAAGCTCCACTTATCCAGTGTGCCCAACACTTGCAGCCTACTTCTCCACTTATCCCCCCAAGTCACGTCTAATGGCATCATAATTGCCCTTCCCCCAGCTATAACTCTTGCCCTGCGGTGTATACTTATCCCTTTCCATCATTAAACTTAAACATCACCGAATTGTGGTCACTGTCCCCAAAGTGCTCTCCTACCTCCAAATCCAACACCTGGCCTGGTTCATTACCCAAAACCAAATCCAACGTGGCCTCGCCTCTTGTTGGCCTGTCAACATATTGTTTCAGGAAACCCTCCTGCACACACTACAAAAAACGACCCATCTATTGTACTCGAACTATATCTTTTCCAGTCAATATTTGGAAAGTTAAAGTCTCCCATAATAACTACCCTGTTACTTTCGCTCACATCCAGAATCATCTTCGCCATCCTTTTCTCTACATCCCTGGAACTATTAGGAGGCCTATAAAAAACTCCCAACAGGGTGACCTCTCCTTTCCTGTTTCTAACTTCAGCCCATACTACCTCGGAAGAAGAGTCCCCATCTAGCATCCTCTCCGCCACCGTAATACTGCTCTTGACTAGCAGCGCCACACCTCCCCCTCTTTTGCCTCCTTCTCTGAGCTTACTAAAACACCTAAACCCCGGAACCTGCAACATCCATTCCTGTCCCAGCTCTATCCATGTCTCCGAAATGGCCACAACATCGAAGTCCCAGGTACCAACCCATGCTGCCAGTTCCCCTACCTTGTTTCGTATACTCCTGGCATTGAAGTAGACACACTTCAAACCACCTACCTGAACACTGGCCCCCTCCTGCGACGTCAAATCTGTGCTCCTGACCTCTATACTCCCATTCTCACTTACCCTAAAACTACAATCCAGGTTCCCATGCCCCTGCTGCATTAGTTTAAACCCCCCCAAAGAGCACTAACAAATCTCCCCCCCAGGATATTTGTGCCCCTCAGGTTCAGATGTCGACCATCCTGTCTGTAGAGGTCCCACCTTCCCCAGAAAGAGCCCCAGTTATCCAGAAATCTGAATCCCTCCCGCCTGCACCATCCCTGTAGCCACGTGTTTAAATGCTCTCTCTCCCTATTCCTCATCTCACTATCACGTGACACGGGCAACAACCCAGAGATAACAACTCTGTTTGTTCTAGTTTTGAGCTTCCATCCTAGCTCCCTGAAAGCCTGCCTGACATCCTTGTCCCCTTTCCTACCTATGTCGTTAGTGCCAATGTGGACCACGACTTGGGGCTGCTCCCCCTCCCCCCAAGGACCCGGAAAACACGATCCGAGACATCACGTACCCTTGCACCTGGGAGGCAACATACCAAACGTAAGTCTCTCACGCTCCCACAAAATCTCCTATCTGTGCCCCTGACTATAGAGTCCCCAATTACTAATGCTCTGCTCCTCTCCCCCCTTCCCTTCTGAGCAACAGGGACAGACTCCGTGCCAGAGGCCCGTACCCCATGGCTTACCCCTGGTAAGTCGTCCCCCCCACAAGTATCCAAAGCGGTATACTTGTTTCTCAGGGGAACGACCGCAGGGGATCCCTGCACTGACTGCTTTTTCCCAGTCCCTCTTACAGTTACCCACCCATCTCCAATCTTTGGTGTAACTAATTCCCTGAAGCTGCTATCTATGACCCCTTCTGCCTCCCGAATGATCCGAAGTTCTTCCAACTCCAGCTCCAGTTCCCTAACTCGGTCTTGGAGGAGCTGGAGATGGCAGCACTTCCTGCAGGTAAAATCAGCAGGGACACTAACTGCATCCCTCACCTCAAACATCCTGCAGGAGGAACATTGCACTCCCTTCCCTGGCATTCCTCTAACTTTCTACCAAGATCTGGCTAACAACTAAATTAAATTTTTATAAAAAATAATAATAATATAATAAAATATGGTACTTACCTCAGACCAATGGGTTTTATTATTAGGTTAGAGGAGGAGGGCGGGTGGGAGACACTACACGTGTAGTGTCTCGGGTTTCCTCTCCACCAGAATTTATTGGTGAGGGTCTTCCCAGACGTCCGCGGGTCGACTTCCTGTTCCCGCCTAAAAAACTAATTTTTAAAAAAAAAGAAAAATTCTCAGCTCCTGCTGAAATTGACTACCCAGCTCCACTCCCGCCGAAATCGACTGGCCTGCCCTGCAAAGACAAGTGCTTTTAAAGGTTGACTTACCTCCCAGCAGCCACTTCTGCAATGCTCCCGCTGAAACTGACTCACCAGCTGTTCTCACGCCGAAATCGACAGATTTAAAGTTTTGGGCAAGAGATGCAGGGTAACTGTAAGGAATAACTTTTTTACCCAGTTGGTGCAATGACCTGGAACTTTCTGCCACGAGAGTGGTGGAAGCAGAAGTGATAATGATTTCAACAGGGAATTGGAGGGGCACATGAAGGAAATAAACGTATAGGGTTACAGGGATAGATCGGGAGAATGGGACTCATTGGATTGCTCAATGGAGAACTGACTGAGCCAAATTCTCTTATCTGTCTCTTCGGTAGTCATGTTGCTTCACCTTACTGCATAGATACCCAAATAGTAATTCTAAGGACGATAGCCACTGTTTATCTTTTTGATAGAAATGTGGGCAGCACGGTAGCACAGTGGTTAGCACTGTTGCTTCACAGCACCAGGCTCCCGGGTTCGATTCCCGGCTTGGGTCACTGTGTGTGGAGTCTGCACGTTCTCCCTGTGTCTGCGTAGGCTTCCTCCCACAAGTCTCGAAAGACGTGCTGTTAGGTGAATTTGGACGTTCTGAGTTCTCCCTCTGTGTACCCGAACAGGTGCTGGAATGTGGCAACTCGGGTCTTTTCACAGTAACTTCATTGCAGTGTTAATGTAAGCCTACTTGTGACAATAAAGATTATTATTATTATTAAAGTTAAGTTAAATACAATTGAGGATACCTCTGAAATTTATAAAAACAGATTAATGACTGGTTTGTAATGCTTTTAGTTATTGTGTGGTACCTTTTCATTTTTGTCGAATTAGAGGCAGACATCATTAAGAAAGTCAAGAAAAATAATGTGTTGAAGGCTGTATTTCTAATTCAAAAAGTGATGTTTCTCTACAACAAGGACCATGACCAATCTTCCAGAAACCACCTTCTTGAGGTAATAATTACCAATATGCAGAAAGCATTATTTTAAAATCCATCTAATCTTTGTTGATTTTGTTCAAAGACGTTCAAAAAATTCAATGTCTATTCTTTTGTTACCTCAAACGCATGTCTATTGTTTTGTTACCTCAGCCGCATGCCATTGTTGTAGTACCTTTTATTGGGCCCATCAACTAATTAGCATAAAGTAAATGAACAGGTTTCAGATATTAGTATTTAAGTTAGTGTTATTCATTAAGAATGGGGATCTAACTGTGACCAACAAAATCTGTATTAGCTGAACTTGCTTTTGTTCACAAACTGGCAGACAGAGTTCTTGCAAAACAACAATGATTACAATTTAAAAGCAGTTAATTGTCTGTTGAGGCACTTTTGGACTTCCTGAGGATGTGGAAGATGCAATATCAGTACAGTTCTTTTTCTCCTTTCCTACATAGCTGTTAAATTTTGGACTAGTGTTTGATCTAACATCAATTTTTCAATAAGCTAGCACATATAATATAAAACTTTTTTAAAGATCTCAAAAGATCTTTAAAATGTCATTTTCCCCTGGATGCTTCAGACTAGTTGCTAAACAGCCTCTGAGGTAGCCAAGGTGAAGTCTTATGCTGAAATGCTGATTGAGCCCATATTTAGTGAAAACAACATCTTGCTAAAGGATTTGCGTTAGAAATTGACACACATTAAGCAGCTGATTGCAATTCTAATTACCTGCTTGTGCTGTTGGTAGCTTGATCAAATCCCATCTCATGATATTGACCATATCTTTTTATTAAAATAGTAAAAAACAAGGCCAAATGGTACAAACACTAATTATGTGTTGGAGGAACAGGGGACCCTCCCCTCAGTATCAACGTACGCGGAGAGGGGGTAGGATACTATGATTATTAAAACAGTTCACAACATAGTTGTACAAAAAACAAATGGTACAAGCACTAAACTTTGTGCTGGAGAGGCCTCTGTACCAACAGAATGGAAAGGAAGGGGGGTGGGGGAGAGAGGAGGGAGGGAGTCGGGATTCTGGTGGAGGGAGGGGGGCAATAGGATACTGCCTGAACTATCTACGCAGGCAGAAAGACAAAAGAACCTTCAATTATGATGGGCCAGATTCCGGGAGTCCCCCAGAGTGGGCGAGGGGCGACACAGTGTCAGGCACAAGTGAGTCCTGCACCCCACTGCAGAGAGCCTCATGTGCACCCTCCGCTCCCGACACTGGGCGGCTGACAGCCTTCTGACAGTCACCCTCCGGGCCCGAATCCTCCACCACACTGAGTGTGGCGGGCGACTCGGGCCCACCAACCACCCAGGGCCTGCCTTGATCCCGCCACCTGAATCATCGACAGGCAGGATCCCCTCAGGCTCCTCCCGGAGTCCTGGGCCAGCAGGAGGCGGTGGCGCAGATGCCTGCTCCGCCCCCGCCATCTGGCCACCGGAAGGCCCTGAAAATAACTCCTGAAACAGGTCTGGGATGGTGGCAGAGGTGCCCGAAGATAGAGGTTGAGACAGAGGGTCTTCCAAACTATAACCCGCTAAGAACCGAAGAAGCAGGGGGTTCTTGAGAAATTGAACAAATCCAGGGTGCTAAATTGTACTGAGTGGAACAAGCCCTCTGGGGTCCCGACTGGGAATAAACTGGAGCCTTACCTAAATGTGTATTACTGTTTACTGTTCACTTAAATTGCTGCCGAACACTTGAAGAGGACTTTTGAAATAATAGTCACAGAATTTTACAGCATAGGGCAATCATGCCTGTGCCGGCTACCAAGCACCTATCCCAATCCCATTTTCCAGCATTTGGTCCGTAGCCTTGTATGCTGTGGCGATTCAAGTGCGTGGTAGTCACCACTGTTCTATATAGTGCACGTATGAGATGTAATACGGTAAGGCTCCTGTACTACAGGTACAGGGGTAGATCCCTGCCTGCTGGCTCCGCCCAGTAGGCGGAGTATAAATATGTGTGCTCACCGAGCTGCAGCCATTTTGGCAGCAGCTTTAGGAGGCCACACATCTCTGCGTAATAAAGCCTTGATTACTCTCAACTCTCGTCTCGTCATAATTGATAGTGCATCAATTTATTACGCAGAGATTTTACAGCGATGGACCTTCGCATCAAGCCAGATCGCCTGCAGCTGCACCCTCAAGCAGACAACGCCACGTCGGCCTTCGACCACTGGCTAGCTTGCTTTGAAGCCTACATCGGATCAGCCACAGAACCACCATCAGAGGCATAGAAACTACAGATCCTGTACACACGGTTCAGCTCCGATATTTTTCCTCTTATCCAGGATGTACCCAACTACACTGAGGCCATGGCGCTTCTGAAAGAGAACTGCACACGGCCGATCAACACACTCTATGCCAGGCACCTCCTGTCCACGCAGCACCAACTCCCCGGTGAGTCATTGGAAGATTTCTGGCGTGCCCTGCACGCCCTGGCGAGGAACTGTGATTGCCAGGCAGTTTCGGCCGTTCAGCATTCCGAACTCTTAATCAGGGACGCTTTTGTTATGGGCATAGGGTCGACGTACATCCGCCAGCACCTTTTAGCTCGACCTCGCGGCGATCAAGAAACTCGCGACCTCGCTAACGGTCGCCTCCCGTAATGTGCAAGTGTACGCCCCCGACCGCACGGCGACGCCCTCCTGGATATCGTGGACCCCACCAACGACCGCCCCCAGCCAACCCCAAGCCTGCGCCGCGCGGCAGCTTGCCAACCCGGGGGGCCCAAGTGCTACTTCTGCGGGCAGACAAAACATCGCCGCCAGCACTGCCCGGCGCGGAGCGCACTCTGCAAGGCCTGCGGGACGAAAGGACATTTTGCTGCGGTGTGCCAGGCCCGGTTGATCGCTGCTGTTACCAGCCCCATTGTTCCTGCACCCCCCACGTGCGACCCATCGGTGCCGCCATTTTCATCCCCGCAACCCATGTGCGGCCCATGGCCGCTGCCATCTTCCCCTCATCAGACCTCGTGAGACCCGTGGGCGCCGCCATCTTCCGTCCATCAGACCGAGGGCGCTGCCATCTTTAACGCCACCATCTTCGGCGCCATTTTGGACGGAGCTTCAGGACCCCTGCTCGTCGGGCACCTCATCGGGCCACTCATCGCCCGCAACTGCCGCCGACCAGCCCGGGCCCCGGCCCACCAACACCAGCCGCAGCTCGCCTCAATCACGCTCGACCAATCCCGGCCACACAACCTTGCAACCGCGACAACGACTGAAAGTCGATGGCCACAAGACACCTTGCCTTCTCGACTCCGGGAGCACGGAGAGCTTCATCCACCCTGAAACAGTAAGGCGCTGCTCCCTCGCGGTACACCCCAATACCCAACGCATCTCCCTGGCCTCCGGATCCCACGCTGTGGAAATCCGGGGGTATTGCACCACAACCCTCACCGTCCAGGGCGTAGAATTCAGCAACTTCCGGCTCTTCGTCCTCCCCAACCTCTGCGCTGCCTTGTTACTCAGCCTGGACATCCAGTGCAACCTCCAAAGTCTGACCCTGAAATTCGGCGGGCTCCTACCATCCCTTACTGTATGCGGCCTCACGACTCTTAAGGTCGAGCCACCTTCCCTGTTTGCGAACCTCATCCCGGATTGCAAACCCGTCGCCACCAGGAGCAGATGGTGCCCAGGACAGGACCTCCATCAGGTCGGAGGTCAAGCAGCTACTGCAGGAAGGCATCATCGAGGCCATGAACAGCCCCTGGAGATCCCAAGTGGTAGTTCTAAAGACTGGGGAGAAACACAGGATGGTCATTGTCTACAGTCAGACCATCAATCAGTACACTCAGCTCGACGCGTACCCCCTCCCACGCAGATCTGATATGGTCAATCAGATTGCACAGTACCGGGCCCCCTCTCCAGTGGACCTAAAATCTGCCTACCACCAGCTCCCCATCCGCAAGGCGGACCCCCAATATACGGCGTTCGAAGCTGATGGCCGCCTTTACCACTTCCCTAGTGTTCCCTTCGGCGTCACTAATGGGGTCTCGGTCTTCCAACGGGAGATGGACCGAATGATTGACCGGTACGGACTGCGGGCCACCTTCCCGTACCAGGATAACGTCACCATCTGCGGTCATGACCAGCAAGACCACGACGCTAACTTTTTCAAATTTCTCCACACCACCAAACTCCTGAACCTTATGTATAATGAGGAGAAGTGCGTTGTTCAGCACAAACCGCTTAGCCATCCTTAGCTATGTGGTGCAAAATGGAGTCCTTGGGCCCGACCCCGATCGCATGCTCCCTCATGGAACTCCCCCTCCTCCACTGCCCCAAGGCCCTCAAACGATGCCTGGGGTTCTTCTCATACTATGCCCAACAGGTCCCTAACTATGCGGACAAGGCGCACCCACTCATTCACTCCACAGTTTTCCCCCACACGGCCGAGGCTCACCAGGCCTTCAACCGCAAGGCCGACATCGCCAAGGCCACGATGCACGCGGTCGACAAGACCCTTTCCTTTCATGTTGAGAGTGATGCATCAGACGATGCTTTAGCCGCCACTCTCAACCACGCAGGCAAACCCGTGGCATTCTTTTCCCGCACCCTCCATACCTCTGAAATTCGGCACTCCTCCGTCGAAAAGGAGGCCCAAGTCATCGTTAAAGCTGTGCGGCATTGGAGGCATTACCTGGCCGGCAGGAGATTCGCTCTCCTCACTGACCAACGGTCGGTTGCCTTCATGTTCAATAACACACAGCGGAGCAAGATCAAAAATGATAAAATCTTGAGGTGGAGGATCGACCTCTCCACCTATGATTACGAGATTTTGTATCGCCCCCGTAAGCTCAACGAGCCCCCCAATGCCCTATCCCAAGGTACATGTGCCAGCGCACAAGTGGACCGACTCTGGGCCCTACACGATAGTCTCTGTCACCCAGGGGTCACCCGGTTCTTTCACTTCATAAAGGCCCGCAACCTACCCTACTCCATTGCGGAAGTCAGGGCGGTCACCAAAGACTGCCAGGTCTGCGCGGAGTGCAAACCGCACTTCTGCCGGCCAGACCGGGCGCACCTGGTGAAGGCCTCCTGTCCCTTTGAACGCCTCAGCATGGACTTCAAAGGGCCCCTCCCCTCGTCCGACCGAAACACGTGCTTCCTTAACGTGGTCGACGAATACTCCAGATTCCCCTTCGCCATTCCATGCCCCGATATGACGTCTGCCACAGTCATCAAGGCCCTCAATACCATCTTCACTCTGTTCGGCTTCCCCGCTTACGTCCACAGCGACCGGGGATCCTCCTTTATGAGTGATGAGCTACGTCAATTCCTGCTCAGCAAGGGCATTTCCTCGAGCAGGACGACCAGCTACAACCCCCGGGGAAACGGGCAGGTGGAGAGGGAGAACAGGACGGTCTAGAAGGCCGTCCTGCTGGCCCTATGGTCTAAAAATCTCCCAGTCCTCCCGGACGCCCTCCACTCCATCCGGACGCTACTTTACACTGCGACCAATGCAACCCCCCATGAACGTCTCCTTGCCTTCCCCAGGAACCCTCAAGAGTATTGAAAGTCAAAGAGATCTAGGAGTACAGGTCCACAGGTCATTGAAAGGGGCAACACAGGTGGAGAAGGTAGTCAAGAAGGCATACGGCATGCTGGCCTTCATTGGCCGGGGCATTGAGTATAAGAATTGGCAAGTCATGTTGCAGCTGTATAGAATCACTTTGGGACAAGTGACCATAATTCCATTAGTTTTAAGATAGCTATGGAGAATGATAGGTCTGGCCCAAGAGTTAAAATTCTTAATTGGGGCAAGGCCAATTTTGATGGTATCAGACAGGAACTTTCAGAGGTAGATTGGGGGAGACTATTGGCAGGCAACGGGACGGCTGGTAAATGGGAGGCTTTTAAAAATGTGTTAACCAGGGTGCAGCGTAAGCACATTCCCTTTAGAGTGAAGGGCAAGGCTGGTAGAAGTAGGGAACCCTGGATGACTCGAGATATTGAGACTCTGGTCAAAAAGAAGAAGGAGGCATATGACGTACATAAGCAACTGGGATCAAGTGGATCCCTTGAAGAGTATAGAGATTGTCGAAATAGAGTTGAGAGGGAAATCAGGAGGGCAAAAAGAGGACATGAAATTGCTTTGGCAAATAATGCAAGGGAGAATCCAAAGAGATTCTACAGATACATAAAGGGGAAAAGAGTAACTAGGGACAGAGTAGGGCCTCTTCAGGATCAACAAGGGCATCTATGTGCAGAGCCACAAGAGTTGGGTGAGATCCTGAATGAATATTTCTCATCGGTATTCACGGTGGAGAAAGGCATGGATGTTAGGAAACTAAGGGAAATAAATAGTGATGTCTTGAGAAGTGTGCATATTACAGAGGAGGAGCTGCTGGAAGTCTTAAAGCGCATCAAGGTAGATAAATCCCCGGGACCTGATGAAATGTATCCCAGGATGTTGTGGGAGGCTAGGGAGGAAATTGCGGGTCCCCTAACCGAGATATTTGAATCATCGGCAGCCACAGGTGAGGTGCCTGAAGATTGGAGAGTGGCGAATGTTGTGCCCTTGTTTAAGAAGGGCAGCAGGGAAAAGCCTGGGAACTACAGACCGATGAGCCTAACGTCTGTAGTAGGTAAGTTGCTAGAAGGTATTCTGAGAGACAGGATCTACAAGCATTTAGAGAGGCAAGGACTGATTCGGGGCAGTCAGCATGGCTTTGTGCGTGGAAAATCATGTCTCACAAATTTGATTGAGTTTTTTGAGGGGGTGACCAAGAAGGTAGATGAGGGCAGTGCAGTAGACGTTGTCTACATGGACTTTAGCAAAGCCTTTGACAAGGTACCGCATGGTAGGTTGTTGCAGAAGGTTAAAGCTCACGGGATCCAGGGTGAGGTTGCCAATTGGATTCAAAATTGGCTGGACGACAGAAGGCAGAGGGTGGTTGTAGAGGGTTGTTTTTCAAACTGGAGGCCTGTGACCAGTGGTGTGCCTCAGGGATCGGTGCTGGGTCCACTGTTATTTGTGATTTATATTAATGATTTGGATGAGAATTTAGGAGGCATGGTTAGTAAGTTTGCAGATGACACCAAGATTGGTGGCACAGTGGATAGTGAAGAAGGTTATCTAGGATTGCAACGGGATCTTGATCAATTAGGCCAGTGGGCCGACGAATGGCAGATGGAGTTTAATTTAGATAAATGTGAGGTGATGCATTTTGGCAGATCGAATCAGGCCAGGACCTACTCAGTTAATGGTATGGCGTTGGGGAGAGTTATAAAACAAAGAGATCTAGGAGTACAGGTTCATAGCTCCTTGAAGGTGGAGTCGCAGGTGGACAGGGTGGTGAAGAAGGCATTCGGCATGCTTGGTTTCATTGGTCAGAACATTGAATACAGGAGTTGGGACGTCTTGTTGAAGTTGTGCAAGACATTGGTACGGCCACACTTGGAATACTGTGTGCAGTTCTGGTCACCCTATTATAGAAAGGATATTATTAAACTAGAAAGAGTGCAGAAAAGATTTACTGGGATGTTGCCGGGACTTGATGGTTTGAGTTATGAGGAGAGGCTGGATAGACTGGGACTTTTTTCCCTGGAGCGTAGGAGGCTTAGGGGTGATCTTATAGAGGTCTATAAAATAATGAGGGGCATAGATAAGGTAGATAGTCAACATCTTTTCCCAAAGGTAGGGGAGTCTAAAACTAGAGGGCATAGGTTTAAGGTGAGAGGGGAGAGATTCAGAAGGGCCCAGAGGGGCAATTTCTTCACTCAGAGGGTAGTGAGTGTCTGGAATGGGCTGCCAGGGGTAGTAGTAGAGGCGGGTACAATTGTGTCTTTTAAAAAGCATTTAGATAGTTACATGGGTAAGATGGGTATAGAGGGTTATGGGCCAAGTGCGGGCAACTGGGACTAGCTTAATGGTAAAAACTGGGCGGCATGGACTGGTTGGGCCGAAGGGCCTGTTTCCATGCTGCAAACTTCTATGATTCTATGATTCTAATCTTAGTTAGGCCACACTTGGAGTATAGTGTTCAATTCTGGTCGCCACACTACCAGAAGGATGTGGAGGCTTTAGAGGGGGTGCAGAAGAGATTTACCAGAATGTTGCCTGGTATGGAGGGCATCAGCTATGAGGAGCGGTTGAATAAACTCGGTTTGTTCTCACTGGAACAAAGGAGGTTGAGGGGAGACCTGATAGAGGTCTACAAAAGTATGAGGGGCATAACCAGAGTGGATAGTCAAGAGGCTTTTCCCCAGGGTAGAGGGGTCAATTACTAGGGGGCATAGGTTTAAGGTGAGAGGGGTAAGGTTTAGAGTAGATGTACGAGGCAAGTTTTTTACGCAGAGGGTAGTGGGTGCCTGGAACTCGCTACTGGAGGAGGTGGTGGAAGCAGGGACGATAGTGACATTTAAGGGGCATCTTGACAAATACATGAATAGGATGGGAATAGAGGGATACGGACCCAGGAAGTGTAGAAGATTGTAGTTTAGTCGGGCAGCATGGTCGGCACGGGCTTGGAGGGCCGAAGGGCCTGTTCCTGTGCTGTACATTTCTTTGTTCTTTGAAGTCCGCCTCCGGGGTTTCGCTCCCAACGTGGCTGGCAGCTCCAGGACCCGTTCTCCTCCGCAGACACGTGCGGCTCCACAAGGCGGACCCGTTGGTCGAGAGGGTACAGCTACTCCATGCAAACACACAGTACGCCTACGTGGTGTACTCCGACGGCCGCCAAGACAAAGTCTCCCTCAGGGACTTGGCACCCCCTCAACTGCCCCGGCGTCACCCATCCTCACCCCAGCGCACCTCAGCACAAACCCCGCTCCAGGGCGATCCGTCCTCCCATTGGTTCCACCCGGGGATGACGATGAGGACCACACGCCCCCGGAGTCACAGGCGACCACGCTGGCGCCTGCATCGCCACCGGGACTGCGGCGCTCGCAGTGGAGGTTCAAGGCACCCGACCGGCTGAATTTGTGAACTTTTCCAGAACTGTACACTTAACAAAATGCTCAATTAACATGTAAATACTTTTCCACCACCCCCGCCAGACTCTTTTTTTTTTTAAACAGGGGGTGAATGTGGTAGTCACCACTGTTGCATATAGTGCACGTATGAGATGTAATACGGTAAGGCTCCTGTACTACAGGTATGGGGGTAGATCCCTGTCTGCTGGCTTCGCCCAGTAGGCGGAGTATAAATGTGTGTGTTCACCGAGCTGCAGCCATTTTGGCAGCAGCTGTAGGAGGCCACACATCTCTGCGTAACAAAGCCTCGATTACTCTCTACTCTCGTCTCGTCGTAATTGATAGTGCATCAAAGTGCTTGTCTAAATGCTTCTTAAATATTGTGAGGGTTCACGCCTCTACCACCCTTTCAGACAACGAGTTCCAGATTCCCCCACCCTCTGGGTGAAAAGGTTTTTTCTTAAATCTCCTCTAAATCTCCTGTCCCTTCCCTTAAATCTGTGCCCCCTGGTTGTTGACCCCTCTAATAAACTGAAAGGCTTCTTACTATGCACCCTATCTATGTCTCTCATACTTTTGTACACCTCAATCAGTTCCCTCCTCAGCTTTCTTTGTTATAAGAAGAACAATCCCAGCCAAACCAGCCTGTCTCCATAGCTGAAATGCTCCAGCCCATGCAACATCCTGGTGAACCTCCTCTGCACCATTTCCAGTGCAATTACATCCTTCCTATAGTGTGGTGACCAGAACTGCACTCACTATTCTAGTTGTAGCCTAACCAGTATTTTATACAGTTCAATCATAACCTCTCTGCTCTTATATTCTATGTCTTCTTAACTACCTTATCGACCTGTCCTGCTGCCTTCAAGATCTATGGATACGCATCCAAGGTCCCTCTGGTCCTCTGTACTTCCTCGTGTTCTACCGTTCATTGTGTGTTCCCTTGCCTTGTTAGTCCTCCCAAAATGCATCACCTCACACTTTTCATGGTTAAAGTCCATTTACCACTGTTCTGCCCTCTACCAGTCTGTCTATATCATGCTGTAACTAAGGCTTTCCTCCTCACTATTTACCACACCAACAATTTTTGTGGAAATGACATCAAAATTCAGATAGCCAAGCAGTGAAGGATAAAATGCTGGAGCCTAGTTTTATTTACTCAGAATTTCCCAGAGCTAGCCGGCGTGTAAATTTGCCGGCGTCTCCCCACCTCTGGACCATGTTTATGGAGGCAGGTTCATCTCTGAAATAACCCTGATAATTAGAAAAGCTTCAGTTTGATAGATTGACAGAACATAGGTCATGGAGTACCCCAGGGATCAGTTCTGGCAATTCTTTTGTTTTTCATTTCTCTATATGATTTGAATTAAACACATTGGATATTGCTCAACTAAGGGATGTGACAGTGTGAGGAATAATGTATGTGATTGCAGGTGGACAGATACATATGAGTGAAAAGGGCAGGAAGGAAGCAGGTTCAGGGAAATATATCATAATGAGGAGAAATTAGACTCCGAAACACCTGTTATTCAGGTCTTACATGGCTTCTTGGTCCTCTGAAACAGCGTCTGATATTTGTGTGCCCACTTCTGATATAATATCCACCTGATACCATCTTGTATCATTCATACACAATGATTTTCATTACAGACATGTATCAAACAGGTTACAACCCATAAATACCCCAGGAAACTTACTCCCCAGCAATCAACTATACAGTCTGTACAAATATTTTCCCCTGTTTCACCCCCCTGCGATGAGCAGCTCCACAAAAACGGTCACTAACATCCTCCACCTTTTCTCGAACTTCCCTGCGGAGTCCCTTGACTCACACTTTATCTTCTCCAACTGCAGGAAGTCGTACAGGTCATCCAAACAAGCTGCCAGCCCCGGTGGCAATGCCGACCGTCACTCATTGAATTCGCCGCCGTGCAATCAGAGAGGCGAAGGCCACGACATCAGCGTTCATCCTCATGTGCTCCGGTTTCTCTGAAACCCCAAATATAAATAAATGGGGCTGTTTAGCACAGGGTTAAATCGCTGGCTTTGAAAGCAGACCAAGGCAGGCCAGCAGCACGGTTCAATTCCCGTACCAGCCTCCCCGAACAGGTGCCGGAATGTGGCGACTAGGGGCTTTTCACAGTAACTTCATTTGAAGCCTACTTGTGACAATAATCGATTTTCATTTTCATTCAATATCACCACCAAAGGGTCCGGGTCCACCTCCTCTTCCACTATCCTGGCTAAGACCGTGAACACTCCCTCCCAGAATCGTCCCAATTTTTCACAACCCCAACACATATGCGTGTGATTCGCTGGCCCTGTCCATACCTCTCACGCTCACCTGCTACCCCTGAAAGAACCCACTCATTCTTGCCCGAGTCATACGCACCCTGTGCACCACCTTAAACTGTATCAGGTTCAACCTTGCACAGGAGGAGGTCCCTTTTACCCTACGCAGTGCCTCACTCCATACTCCCCAGTTGATCTCCCCTCCCAACTCCCTTCCCATTTCTCCTTGATCTTCACCACCTACTCGCCATCCGGCCCTCCCAGCCACTTGGATATACCCCCAATTCCTCCCGGAAGCAGCAGTCACTCCAGCAGGCTGTATCTCGGCAACCTAGGTAACCCTCTCCAGACCTCTCGCGCAAAGTCCCTAACCTGCAGATACCTGAACTCACTCTCCCTCGGAGCTCTATCCTCTCCCTTCACTCCTCCGAACAGGCGGACCCTTCCTCCAAATACAGATCCCTCACCTTGACCAGCCCCACTTCCCTCCACCTCCTGTATACGATATCCAAACCCCCCCCCGGCTCAAACCCATGAATCTCGCACATGCGGCATTATCACCAATATCCCTTCCACCCTAAAATATCTTCCTCAACTGATTCCATATCTTCACTGTGGACTGCACCACCAGGCTCCCTGTGTACCTACTCGGAGCCATTGGCAACGCTGCCATCACCATAGTTCTCAAACTAGATCCCTTACAAGATTCCACCTCAATCCTGACCCATTCTACCCCTTCTCCTTCCCACCATCACCGCATCTTATCCACATTCGCCGCCCAATAATAATGAAGCAGGTTCGGCAACGCCAACCCCCCCCCCCCGGCTGCCTCTGGCTCTGTAGCAGGGTCCTCCTGATTCTCGGCGCCTTCCCCGCCCAAACAAAGTCCGAAATGATCATGTCCAATTTCTGAAAGATGGTCTTTAGCATAAAGATCGGGAGAGCCTGAAAAATAAACAACCTCGACAGAATATTCATTTTCACCACTTGGACCGTCCCCACCTATGTCAAGTGCCGTGTATCCCACTCATACCCAATGATAATGTTGATGATAATAACTCGCAGTTTGCAGAGCAGATTGGTCATCTCAGTGTGTGAATCAAACGTTATGCCAGATGTGCTATTTTTGATTAACACTCTTCAGCCTCTTTCCTCTCTACTTTGCACAACTGATTAAGGATCCTTCTCCCATAAGCATAGCATTCAAAATCCTTACATGTTAGTTGGTGGATTATTTCTTCTGGGCTTTTGGAGCTCTCCTGTATGTTCCTGAAGTTTCAGTGGCAGTTGTCTGATGGTGCTGAAGAACTTTTCAGATGATGTGGAAGCTTGTGTGTAGTGGTAATTTCACTGGAATAGTAACCCAGAAGTCCAGGCGAATGCTCTGTGACTTGGGTTCAAATCCCACCATGGCAACTGATGGAATTTGAACTCAGTTAATTAAAAATAAATGTGGAACATAAAATCCTTGTAACCATAAAACTATCACTAATTTTTGTTAAAAACACATCTGGTGTACTAGTGCCCTTTAGGAAAGGACATTTACTGTCCTTTCCTGGTCTGACCTACACATGGCTCCAGACCCATAGCAATGTGGTTGATTTTTAACTGCCCAGCAAGCCACTCAGTTCAAGGGCATTTAGGGATGGGCAACAAAGGCTGGCCTTACCAGTGACGCCCACATCCAATGAAAGAATAAAGAAACACAAATCACTTACAGACATGGGAGTTCTGGTGGGCCTTCCACATGGAATTGAGTTTGACTGAAAGCATTGAATCTTTTAGCATTGGATCCACGTTCTGGAAGGTAAGCTTCCTTCCACTTCCTCAGTGATTTCCTCCCACTATTGGCTTGGAGGGCTTTCTGTGCACTTCAGGTATTAGAATCTCTCACTTCCCATTCACAACCTGTACTATTTCTTCCAAGATACCATCTAAGAACCTGGGGTCACAATCTGCAGGTCCAGCAGCCAATTCTTTGTTCATATTAAGCGTTTTCTTCCTTATGCAGCCAGAGGATGTCTTTTCCTTGAGATGTGCTTGCATTAAGTATGGTCCGAACAGATTAAATTGTCGGCCACTTAACAACAATAAGAACTTACATCCAAAATCATTTCACAGTAGTATGGTGAAACAAAATTTTACAGAGAACAGCATCGAAAGATATTAGGATAACTGGATCAAAGTGGTAAGTTTTCAGGAGTGTATTAAAGGAGGACAGAGAGTTGGAGAAGCTTAGGGAAGCAATTCCACAAGTTAAGATTGAGGTGGTTGAAGGAATGGCCACCATTGGTTGAGTGATTGAAATTGATAATGCAAACAAGGCCAGAATTGAAGTAGCTCAGAGATGTCAGTAAGTTTCAGGTCTGGAGGAGCTTAGAGTTTGGGACGGATGCAACTAATCAATTTTACATTTTTCTTGGGACAGCACTAAGAGGTGCAGGCCAAATCTGTCCTCATACCTGTGTAATTTCCTTGGCTTAACACAATGTTTAATGTTCGAGGAGGGAGAGTTCATTGAGTTTATTGAGACTGTTTCTTGGAACAATATGCCGTCAAACCAATCAAGGAGCAGGCTGTTTTGGATTTAGCATTGTGTTATGAGTTGGGATTAATTAATAATCTAGTACTCATTCATAGAATTTACAGTGCAGAAAAGTGTAGTGAAGTGAAGAGTGATCATTGCATGCTTGAATTTCAAATTCCATTTGAGGGCAATACATTTGAGTTCCACACTAGTGTTATTGTATTAAGCCAAAGAAATTACATAGGTATGAGGACAGATTTGGCCCGAGTCGACTGTACAGAAAGACTAAAAGGTAGGACAAGTAATGAATAGTGGCAGATATTTAAGGACATATTCAATTGCCCTCAAGTAATATATATTCCAGAGAGGAAGAAAGATTGTCAGGGGGCAGGTGCCCAAGCAAGGAGGGTAAAGATGAAAAAAAGGCAAAAACGAAGGCATACCATGTGGCAAAGGTCAGTGGCAGGCTGGAGGATTGGGAAACTTTTAAAGACCAATAGAGGGTTACTAAAAAAGTAATAAGAAGAGCCAAGGTAAATTATGTAAGAACCTTGTGCAAAATCTAAAAACAATTAGCAAAAGATTCTGTAACTACATAAAAAGCAAGCGAGTAGCTGAAGTCAATGTTGATCCCTTAGAGGGCGAGACTAGGGAGTTAATAGTAATGGGACATTTAGAAATTCAAAATGCAATTTATCAGAGTCAGCATGGTTTTGTGAACAGTAAATCGTGTTTGACTAATCTTCTGGAATTCATCGAAGATATAACAAGCAAAATGGATAATTTGGGTCTTGTAGATGTAGTGTATCTGGAATTCCAGAAGGAATTTCATAAGATGCCGCATAAAACGTTAATACACAATAGAAGGTCCCTCCCAGGATTGGGAGTAATATATTAGCTTGGATAGAGGATTGGCTAACTGACAGAAGTCAGTGAGTTGGATAAATAGGTATTTTTCTGGTTGGCAAGATGTAACTAGTGGGGTGTCACAGGTTCGGGCCCCAACTATTTACAATCTATATTGTTGACTTAGATGCAGGGAAAGAACGTACTATCACCAGATTTGCAAATGACATGAAAATAGGTGGGATAGTTGTTGCAATGAGGAAATACGAAATTTACAAATTGGTATGTATAAGTTAGGTGAGTGGGCCAAAATTTGGCAGATGGAACTTTATGTGGATAGGTGTCAGCTTCTCTATTTTGGTCAGAGGAATAAAAAGGCAACTTATTATCTAAATGTAGAGAAACTTCAAAATGCTTCAGTGCAGAGGGATCTGTGTGTCTTTGTGCACAAATTGCAGAAAGTTAGTAGGAAGGTGCAGCAGGTAATAAGGAAGGCAAATGGAATATTAGCATTCATTGCTAATGGAAGAGAGTATAAAAGTGGGGAAGTGCTGTTGCAACTGTATAGGACATTGGAGAGACTGCATCTGGAGTATTGCGCACAGTTTTGGTTCCCTTATTTAAGGAAGGATGTAAATTCATTAGTGACACTTCAGATAAGGTTCACTGGAGTTACAGTCTTATGGTTATATTTCTTCAAACATCATGGAGAATTAGAAAAGGCCATCATTCGTTTTGATCTTAGCCAAGTTGGTAGGTTTATGTTCAGGCAGATGAAAGAATCCTGGGAATTTTGGAATAACATAACCAATGCCTTTACTATCTCTGCCGCCACTTTCTTTGGAGAAACAGGAGGAGCAAGCACCTGGCTTTGCCAGTCTAGCAGAATTCACAGCTGTACAGTGATTCTTTGACATGTGGCTTTGCGGGCCCATTTATTGTTGAGGAAATAGATATCACTCCATAAGATGATGTTTGTGTGTGACCATGCACAGTGAATAATGTCAGTGTATGCTGCCATCCTGGCTGTGACCACAATCCTGCGACAGGCAGACTTACTCCTCACCTTTTGTGAAACCACAATGAACCAGAAGCTTGCTGCATGGCGATGCGGCCTACTCGCTCTACACTTGACCCATGACTCATCTACGAACACATGTGGAGAGTGCATTTACAATTTAAGTAATTCTCTTACCAGGAACATAAGGAACACCATGGATCAAACCATCGACATCATCAAACAATGGTTTGAGGAAGTCCTTCAGCTCTTGCCAAAACATGTCCCAAATCCATAGTGATCATAGAAACATAGAAAATAGGAGCAGGAGGAGGCTATTTGGCCCTGCAAGCCCCCTCCACATTCATTATGATCATGATTGATCATCCAACTCAATAGCTTAATCCCGCTTTCCCCCATATCCTTTGATCCTCTTCGCCCTAAGTGCTGTATCCAACTGTTTCTTGAAAACAATATTTTGCCTCAACAACTTCCTTTGGTAATGAATTCCACAGGCTCACCATTCTCTGGGTGAAGAAATTTCTCTTCCTCTCTATCCTAAATGGTCTACCCCGTATCCTCCGACTGTGACCTCTGGTTCTGGACACACCCACCATCGGGAACATTCTTCTTGCATCTATCCTGTCCTGCCCTGTTCAGATTTTATGGATTTCTATGAGATCGCCCCTCATTCTTTTGAACTCCAGTGAATACAATCCTAACCGACTCAATCTCTCTTCATACATCTGTCCCGCCATCCCAGGAATCAGTCTGGTTTGTCCTGTGCAACCTCACTCTAATGAGGGTGCAGCTCTTGCCATCAGGCTTTCAGGAAGAGTGAGAGCGTAAGGGGGTGGGAGAAGAAGGGAGAAGGCATCAGGACCCCTTCAGGCATAAGTAGGGTGCTCTTTCCAAGGGCAGGTGGAGATTCGATTGGCTGAATGGCCTCCTTCTGCACTGTAAATTCTATGACTTCTATGACTCTGGACTACTGTCTGTGAGAGGCTGCTCAGGTTTTGGTTTCCACTGAATTTGATCCCCTCCTCCACAATTCCCCAACTTTATATTATTTTACTATGGACAATCACAGTATCTTGTTGATCAAAACACTGATATAAAAGCCACCAGCAAAAAATCATTCCATAACAACGTTATCCAACAGTACGTTCGATAATGCATCATTCAAACCTGAACTATTCATCTTTCTGCATTCCCTTAGAGGTTGCCTTGTGGGTGCCGGGTGCCTTTGCCCATTCTAGTGATGCTACACCGCGTTAGCCCATTGGCTGCAGTCTGGCTTGTGGAAGGCTGCTGATTTTCTGCAGGGAAGACTGCAGATGGTCCTGCAGGAAGATCTTGAGCAGCTCTCGGCATTGAGTGCCTGAGATTGGTTAGCATTACCTCGCCATAGGAAACAGCAGTTTGGGCTGGCTAGATGAATGATGACAGCAAAGATACTGGCTGAATGGCAGTGGTGTGAGGATGAATGCTGTCATCTGAGAGAGGACAACAGGTTCATACTCTACAAAGCCAATGCAACTCCATCTTCTTCATCAGCAGTCTAGGTTTTGTCCTTCCTGGTGAGTTTGCATTAACTGGCTTGGGGTACCTGAAAACAAAAATGCAGAAGGGAAAAGTTGGGGTGAGGGAAGCAGATTGGATGAAGCAAGCAAAGGGTTTGTGGTTGCACTACCTGCAGCTTGTAGTTCAAGCCAGGTAGCATGTCGATGAAGTGAGATTTGAAAAGATGCACAAGACAGGAACATGATCAACGTGAATGTTCTCAGTGACGCCAAATGCAATAGTCTCAGTGACTGCCAGTCCTATAATATGGAGCATTGTTTCCTCCAAATGGCTGTGGAGATGCTGCCATGCCTGTCCTCTGATGCTACCTGCAATTATGTAAGAGGGAGAAAAGAGTGGCAGTAAATATGTTTGGGTAATATGCCTGCCATTGCTGAGTTGCTGGAAGTCTGGAAGCTAAAAGAGGTGCGTTTGAGCCTAGCAGCATTGGCAAGCTTATGAGGCTGAGGTGGGGCATCTGAATTTTGGGCATGAATTCCTGGTTGCCAATGGGAGAGTGATTATGATGCAGTGAACAGCATGAGAGGTTGGTGGTGTGATGGATAGAATTTGAAATTTACAAATACATTCGCTGACTTTCACTACTTGTGTGAGATCACAGATTATTTGCAGCACTGCAGCCAGGTCCTTGGGGGCTAGACTCTGGGAAATTACATCCTTGTCCATCTGCTCCAGTTCTTTTTTTGGAAATTATTTCTTGAGAGACTCTTGGGGTACTGTAGAAACATTGCCTTTCTCTTCCTTTCCCCCTCCATTACCCTAAGACCATCAGTGTCACAGGAGAGAAGTTGGCAGCTCTCTCTCTAGCCTAGTGCTCCATTATCTGTCATCTTCCTTCATGTTGAAACTTTCCTGAGACCGTTGCAGCAGATGCTGTAGTCTGGGTACATCTCTGAGATGTGCAGACTGCCTTTAAATGTTCATGGTAACCATGTATTCTTCTTGTGCTCTCTGTTGAGCATGCAATCAGTCAGCAGCATATTTGTGCAGGATGTATGCTTCAATGAGAAAGCATCTGAAAAGTTTGTGACAGTTTTAAAATATTAGGTATAGGGCATTGGGTAGGGTGGCACCCTGGCGCACCTAGGCACCTTGGCACTGCAATGCCAGGGTGCCTGGGTGGCACTGGCAATGCCAGTGCCCAGATGCCAGGTTACCCATGCCAGGGGTCGGGCCCTGGATGCCTTGCCTATAAGAAGTGGGGTGGGGGGGTTCGACGACATCGGAAGAGGTAAATTGGATGCAGTGGGGGGATCTGGAGGCCGCAGTGAAGGGATCTGAAGGCTGCGGTGGGGTTGCGGAGGGGGATCGTAAGATTGGGCCGGACTTTAAAAAGGTGCCCTGATCCACGAGTACTCTTCTTTCACTGACAAGCTGAGCTTGTCAGTGGAGGAAATTATGTAAATGTGGCCTTGCAGGCTGTTCCCCACCGAGGCCAAAAAACAGCAAAATGCCATTGAATAGCGGGGCTTGAGCGCCGAGAAACATTCCACTAAATGCGCCTGATAATACGGGACTCTTTGTCCCGTTGAATCGTGCCCATTGTCTGCCTCAGTGGCGCCAGGCCTATGGTAATCGCACAATTCAATTCCTCTGCCTGAAATAATGGACATTATTGAAATTTTCATCATGAAATTTATAAAATCCCTTAACCTCAAGAAGACCACCATCATACCGGTACCAAAGAAGAACCAGGCAACGTGCCTCAATGACTACTGACCAGTGGCCCTGACTTCAGTCGTAATGAAGTACTTCGAGAGGTTGATCATAAAGCGCATCACCTCCATACTCCCAGAACACCTTGATCCACTGCAATTCGCATACCGCTGCAACCGGTCCACATCAGAAACCATTTCCCTGGCCCTACACTCATCCCTAGAGCATCTCGAAAACAAGGACTCCTACATTAGACTCCTATTTATTGACTACAGCTCCGCCTTCAACACCATAATCCCAGCCAAGCTCATATCAAAGCTCCAAAACCTAGGACTTGGCTCCCCACTCTGCAACTGGATCCTAGATTTTCTGACCATTAGACCACAATCAGTAAGAATGGACAACACCTCCTCCACAATAGTCCTCAACACCGGCGCCCCGCAAGGCTGCGTACTTAGCCCCCTACTCTACTCTCTGTACACACACGACTGCGTGGCAAAACTTGGTTCCAACTCCATCTACAAGTTTGCTGACGATACGACCATAGTGGGCCGGATCTCGAATAACGATGAGTCCGAATACAGGAGGGAGATAGAGAACCTAGTGGAGTGGTGTAGCGACAACAATCTCTCCCTCAATGCCAGCAAACAGTATAGCACAACAGCGCCTATACTTCCTCAGGAAACTAAGGAAATTCGGCATGTCCACATTGACTCTTACCAACTTTTACAGATGCACCATAGAAAGCATCCTATCAGGCTGCATCAGAGCCTGGTATGGCAACTGCTCGGCCCAGGACCGCAAGAAACTTCAGAGAGTCGTGAACACCGCCCAGTCCATCACACGAACCTGCCTCTCATCCAGTGACTCCATCTACACCTCCCGCTGCCTGGGGAAAAAGGGCAGTATAATCAAAGATCCCTCCCACCCGGCTTACTCACTCTTCCAACTTCTTCCATCGGGCAGGAGATACAGGAGTCTGAAAACACGCACGGCCAGACTCAAAAACAGCTTCTTTCCCACTGTCACCAGACTCCTAAATGACCCTCTTATGGACTGATTTCATTAACACTACATCCTGTATGCTTCATCTGATGCCAGTGCTTATGTAGTTACATTGTATATGTTGTGTTGCCCTATTATGTATTTTCTTTTATTCCCTTTTCTTCTCATGTACTTAATGATCTGTTGAGCTGCTCGCAGAAAAATACTTTTCACTGTTACCTCGGTACACGTGACAATAAACAAATCCAATCCAATGCAATCCAATCCAATCCTCTCCTCAATCTAGCTTTGACAGTAGAAGTAAGGAAGGTCTTGAAAAGAACACAACAAACATCAATTAGATTGATATAAGTGTTGAAAGGTTATTATTATGAAGAAAAGCTAGAAGAATTTGGACTTTGTTCACTTGAACAAAGATGGTTCATTGGCCTTTGAAAGGTTTTGAGAGAGAGAGGGGTAATTGAGTGTTTTCATTTTAAAGCAATGTGGTAACAAGGGGCTCTTGATTCAGGGTTATCATCAGGTAAATAAAAGGGAAAGGTGGGAGAACATTTTCAAATAATGATCATCTTAGTGTGACATGCTTTATCACAATGAGGCGTCGACCATTGTTGCTAACTTTGGTTGGCTCTTAATTCGTTGCCCGTTGGGTCTTTACTTAATTTGCTCTGTTTCTATAACCTTTGCTCTAGAGTCACCACGTATCTTTATGATACCGCCACGAGGTTCAGGTTCAAGTACTGATCAATAACTCAACACACCAATTAGTAAGATTCAAATCAAAACACATTTATTATACACAGTAAATCACTACTCATGCATAAACTCTACTTCCTAGACTATTCTTTATCACTAAAAGGCCTATACTTAGCTTCGGAATTGGCCCACCAGGTCTGGGGAACAAATGGCCTTTCGTTCGATCTGAGTCTGCAGGATTCAAAAGCTGGTATGGACTGGTAGCTAGGAGCGCCTATCTCGTAGTGTGCGTTGACTGGAGACTTACTTGGTTGATGCGGCAGCTTAGACAGTTCACTCTCAAGGGTTGATTCGAGTTGCTGAGTGACCCTGCCAAGAAGGACGATTTGAACTTGGGGGCTCTACTTTATAGTCCCCAGGGGCTTCCCGTCCTTCGGGGCGGACCCCGTAACTGGTTCCAAGTGATTGGACTACGTTTGGATCACTGGGATTGATTTTTTCAATACTGGAGTGGTTCCCTGATCGCTGGGCAGTCCCCAAGTGTCCGTTGGCCTTCCTTTGTCTTGGCTCCTGCTGGCGCCGAGGAGTCTGGCTTGGCCTTATTCACCTTAAGTGTTTCAATTGTGCCCGGGGATCGCTCATTGATATGCAGATGGCTGCTGGTTTCAGTGCTGTCTGGGCATTTGCAAGTTCTAATACACAGGATTTCTGCACTTGCTAGTTTTTACCTGTGTTGGCTGAATTTCCCTGTAGTCTTTGCGGTTCTCCATTTTAAGTCGGGAAGTGGCCAACCCAGGTGACTACACGCCCTCCTTGTGATCCCTAACACAAAGCGTGAAGGATCACATAACTGCGTTGTCTTCTCTTCCTGACCCAGCGAGCACTCTTCCATGGCCTCTACACTGACCATAACTATGTATAAATTTTTGACAAAACTAACAATTCTAAGTGGCCCTATGTCACAACAGGGACATGCATTACAACATTAAAAAAACGGTACCTCTAACTATCTCTCATAAACTACACTCACTCAAACATTCAAAAATAATCTACACCACTTTAAATTTACAAATAGCAGCAACACAAGTTTCTCTGGCTTGGCAGTCCAGCACAGAGGTTTACATTCTTTATTGAACAAAAACACACATAAAGAAAAGCGGATGCACTTTAATTCACGCGAGGGGTTGGGGGGTTTGATGAAGTCCGGAAATAGGGGACCTAAACGAGTATACCGGGGCGCTAGCACGGTAGGCTCTCCTTCGCCATTTCCTCATGTGGATAGTCTGCACGATGCTGCAGAGTATCGCCAATACTAGAAGGGATTCAATTACGTATGATAGTGAATACCAGGTTATGAACGTATCACACCATGATGGTGTGTCGGTGACTATCTCGGGGATAACTATTTCAGGGTGTAGTGTATGGTAAGGATGGGAATCATTCACGGCTGTGTGGTAGGGGTCAGGGGGTTTGCATTCGCGCGGAACCGGATACAAATTACAATAACGACGAAAAACACGTGTGACGTCTTCGTTGTTGTCTTCTTTTCCGTTTCTTCTCTCTTCCTGGAGCTTCTGGAATTCTGTGGATCAAGCATAGTTTCTGTTACTAACTTGGTAAATATCGCGTGCGTTAGCATGTCTGTCTTGTAGTGCCAATTTCCCTTTATAATTTGTCACCATGTGTGACTCCCTCATTTTTTTTTTAAACCGAAAATTTGGACTAGACACACTTAAAAAGACTGAAACAGTGCGAGCCGTCTCGCAGGCTGTGCGATTTACCATCCAGCCATCTCGCAGGCTGTGCGATTTACCATCCAAATGTTTGAGGAAGTAAATAGCATAGGGATGGCAACCTAAGGGTTGCCCAAAAACAAAACAAACCTTTTTGAACCAAGAGTGCCGAAATGAGGTGCGTATGGGCCGCGACGGGTAAGATTTGGATGGGATCCCCGGGTAGGAAGGTGATCAATGCTGTCTGTGCTCTACCCGAGTGTAGATGACCAGACGGGGGGTCCTCAGGCAGGGCGGAGACCAATGCCGTTTCTCCACTGCCTGAGCAACCGGCAAGAACGGGCAAAAAATGTAGTCATCGTGGGGTGTTGCTGTAAAGGTTCTACCGTCGAACCAGAAGAGCAGTTATGAACGGGGGCTAGTAAGTATTCGTAGTAGTATTCGTAGTCTTACTCATGTTCCGAGATCTTGACAAACTACGTCCCCTCTCCCGCCTGGTATCTCGTTCTGTACTGCCACTGCTTGATCTTTCCCTTCTGCTGTGGGATGTCCTT
The DNA here is from genome assembly GCF_047496885.1 of Scyliorhinus torazame. NCBI lineage: Eukaryota > Metazoa > Chordata > Chondrichthyes > Carcharhiniformes > Scyliorhinidae > Scyliorhinus > Scyliorhinus torazame. Next base: position 86,496,884 of record NC_092719.1, read on the forward strand.
TCAATAGTTCTCGACCTTTTCCTGCGGACCTGTTCACTATCCGATGTACTATCTGAACTGGCACTGCGTTTCTGTGCCTTCCATTTTTGAAATTCGCTTTCCCAATCCATTGTCTTGAATCCTTCCCCTGAATTCTGTACATTCAACCAATGTTTATACTTTCCACTGGCCTTCCCTGCTCTACTAATAACAGTTGCATCCTTCCATTGACTAGACCCTTCAGGCAAGTATGTCACTTTTGTACCAAGGGCTGGTTTAGCTCAATGGGCTAAATCGCTGGCTTTTAAAGCAGACCAAGGCAGGCCAGCAGCACGGTTCAATTCCCGTACCAGCTTCCCCGAACAGGCGCCGGAATGTGGCGACTAGGGGCTTTTCACAGTAACTTCATTTGAAGCATACTTGTGACAATAAGCGATTTTCATTTCATTTTTCATTTCAACTTTTGGCAGTTGCCCTTTCGGAAAAATGGCCTGTTTTAATTCACCAGAAGTGTTGTGTTCCTCCACAGAAACCCTGTCTATATCAGTTAATTGGTCCTCATAGTTCTGTAACCCATGCATACCAGATGACTCTGGTTCCTCGTCATGTCTGTCTGCTCTGTCTAAATTTGAAAATTTGTAATCTGTACCCATTATCCTTGATGAATGGACCCTAACAGTTTGATTACCATGTTGCAAAATAATTGTTTTGCCATCTATGCCTATGATCTTACCTGGGCCTTTCCATTCATTAGAATTGTCTCTCTTATGTCTCCTTGCTGAAAAATGGCATCTGATGGCTGTACGTTATGTCTTAAAGCTCTGCGAATTCTTTCAGAGACTTCTGCTTCCAAAAAAGCTTTTCTACTGCTATGTAATGCATTTAAATGTTCAGCAAAACCAGAGCTAATTGTCGGCCCCTCCCAAGCTGGAGGCTGGTCATCCAAAATGGACGGAATTTTAGGATTTCTACCAAACACTAGTTGATAAGGACTATAGCCCCCAACCATCTGCGATGAATTCTTTGCATGTACTGCCCATGCTAAAGCTGAATTTAGCCTGCAATTTGGTCGATCTGCCAAAATTTTCCGAAGCATGTCATCGATGACAGCATGATTTCTTTCACAGACACCATTACTAAATGGGCTTTCTGCAGCCGTATTCATAACTCTGATATTCATGTTTTCACACATATCCCTAAACTCATCATTAGCAAATTCTCCCCCCATTGTCCGTAAGGAATTTTGCCGGTGGACCCATTCCTGTCCCTATCCATTTTTCCACGATTTGATCCAGAATTACTCTCTTTTCTTTACTTCGTACAATCGTTGATTGACTAAATCTGGTTGCTAAATCTACAAAATGCAAAATAAATATATTATTTGCTTTATCCCAGATCTTAAGGTCCATGGCCACAATGTTGTTAAAATCCCTGGCCAAAGGTAGGGTTACTATCGGTCGTGCTGGTGTCCTTCTGTACTTCCTACAAACTTCACAGCGGTCACTAACCTGTTCTATAAGTTTAGTATAGTCGTCATCCCTTACCCCTGCATCCTTTAATAAATTTTTCAGCCTCCGAGGAGACAGATGTGCAAATTGCCTATGCAGTTTTAACACCTCAAGCTTTTTATCAGCTAAAGTCCCATTTTCAACTGCCATTAACACATCCTTAACCACTCTACTTGAAAAATTATTTGTCAGTAATGGAATACAATAGTGTCCCGACTGTGTAACTGATAAGTCCACAGTCTTTCCAAAAACTGTTGCCTTATCCTGTTCCATATCCAGTTTCATGTGTGCTTTCTTCATCGGTCTGCTCAGAAGCAAAGGTATCTCACTTGATATTGCAAGGGATCACCACTCTTTTCAGCGACTTCGGAGTATTATCATCCCCAAACCTGAAACTTGTGGAACTTTCAAATTCCTTAACCTTGTTACGATTTTCAGCATTCAAAGAGTCCAGGTAACATTTTAACCAGTCAATTCCACACACAGTAGATGTGCAGCCACTGTACAATACAGCACAGTTGAAGAATTCTGCAACCAACACCCTCATTACTGGCGTAAAACTGCTTGTCCATAGGACAATGCCTTCTTTCTGGTCACTATCTTTTTCCTCTTCTGACTCTTCCGTGTCATGTGTCGCTTCAAACGCTCTATCATAACGAGTTGGCCAGTTGAAAGCATAATGGTATTGAGAGTCACATCAAAAACATCGATTTATCATGCCCCGTGCATTTCTGGGGTTCATCTTCCTATTGTAGGTTCTAACTGGGTTTCTATCTTCATAATTTCCTTGTCTCGGTCTCCGTCTATAGTCTTAAGCCCTGTTCATAGCCATACGATTTCACCATCCTTTTACTAGTGTATCTTCCATATTCTGCCTTATTGCAGGCTGACCTATTTGGGTCATCAGAGCCATCGGAATCGAATGTTTCCCCAGAAACTTTTGTGAAGCTTTTGTCATCTGTTTAAATGAGGTATCCTTATCAGTAAACTGAACTCCTGTCAAAACCAGGAGCCTATCCATGTTGCTCACTCTAGCACAGTCAAGTAATTTAAAGGCCAACACAGACTGTGGAAATTCCAGATTGTGTTTCTGCAGCCTTTTTTCTAGTCTGCCAAATTCCATTATGTAGTCTTCCATGGAGATAACCTCCATTTTCCGGAACTTATCAAAATCCGATCATGCTTCATACACACTTAACAAGTCAACTTTCTTATAAATCTTATCCATATAATGTAATAAAGTCTCGAGACCTTCTTCTGAGTCTAACTCTTCCAATTCCAGCTCAGAAAGCACTTTGTTTCGGATTTTACTGCCATATGGTCGAGAAAGAGCCAATGCCATACCTTGTTTTCTCTTTCCCAAAGCAGTTACTTTAGTCCACATAACTACTGCACTTCTCCATTGGTCGTACAATTCCCTTTCAGAAAATAATGGAGGATAGTCATATCCAGCCATCTTTATCCTGGGTTCAGCCATGTAACTTCTTTTTTTTTTTCCTTCTCACTCACTCCTTGGTTTGATCAGGAAAAATTGTATCTTTCAAACCTTTACATTTGCACAGCAACCATCCTCTGCTACCATTGTTAGACGTTTTAGTTGCTGTGAAATGAAGAGTCTAAAGTTCTTGCTCCTTTTCACCAAACACCATTTATTTCACTTCCACAGCCTCTGCACAAAACTCTTAACAACACACCACCTGCCAGAGCCCACCTGAAGCCCCTTTACATATCAGTGTCAATTAATGGATACTTAACATAAACGAGACAACTAATTGCAATGTCTCTTAACCCATTACTTAACAACATGGTGTGTGGCCGTGGAGCTTCAGAGTGTACAAACAACACTTAACAATAACACTAACAAACAACATTGAACAACATGCTGCAGGTTCTATCAGAAAGGACACCGTTTCTCCCAAGCGGTTCCTTTTTAAAACATCATCTGGCCACCTCAGTTATCAGTTGCGAACAGGGTTGCAAAGGGATTCTCGTTTTGGGAGTCAGATTCAAAGTCATCCTCTTCTCCCGGCTGCCATACTCTGGAATGGATGAGGGTGGATAAAGCTGCATGGTGTGACTTAGGGTCCACCTCGTCGTTTCGGACAAACCTGTATGAATTGTCGCGGTGCCAAAAAGTTGTATCTAATTCTGTGGGGACGGAGTCGCCATCGTAGGGCGGTGGGGTTTGTTGAGGAATGCGATGAGGAAGGGATCACTCGAATCGTGTTGAGATTCGCTGGGTGTGGGTCCTGTTGTATGGGGATAGTAGGGAGGCGTGTTGTGGCTATTGTCTGTGTCACAGTCGCTGTCGCTGCTGCTGCTGTCTGTGGGCGTTCCGGGGCGGAGTCTAGAGTTCGGGGGTGGAGTCGAGGGCAAGTCCGTGGGTGGGGTGGATGTGTTGGGGGAGGGTAGGGATACGTTGGGTGTGGGCGGGGTGTGATCTGCTGCGTCGAGCATGACGTGGTGTGCGTGATTGGAGTGTGGGCCATATGCCTTAAGCTGGTTAATATGGAACCACGCAGTCTTTCCGTTGGGGTACTTAATTTTATACACGAGGGGCTTACTTTGTCCGCAATGGAGTACAGATCCGAATACTTCGATGACAGGAATGTGCTGGGGTTGCTCTGTTTCTTTCTAGTGCCTAATCGTACTGCGGCTGCTCGCTGAGCCGTTTTTACATCTTCGACTAACTGTTTTACTGCGTTCTCGTGTGTGAGGGCCGTCACTTCGGGGCTGGTCAAGTCAAGTCCTAATAAAAATTCTGTGCCTTTCATGGGGCGTCCGATCATGAGAGTGTGTGGGGTGTATCCTGTGGATGTCGAAACAGTATTTTTCAAAAACACCAGCGCAAAAGGGGGGACTGAATCCCAAGTGGTGTTGTTTTGTTGGACCATTTTTCTGAGGGTTGCTTTTAGGGTCCGATTCATTCGCTCCACGATACCACTTGACTGGGAGTGGTATGCGATGTGGAATTTTTGGGTAATGCCAAATATCGTGACACATGACACGTTCTTCATGACACATCCCGCAAAATGGGTACCTTGGTCAGTTTCAATGCTGCGGGGGTGTCCCCATCTCGTAAAGATGTGGTGGGTTAAGATCTTGGCTGTGGTCTTTGCCGTGTTAGTTCTGGATTGGAATGCCTCGACCCATTTCGTAAAAGTGTCTATGACGACTAATACGTACTTGTAACCATTCCTGCAAGGGGGCAATGGTCCTATAAAATCAATCTGGAGGTTAGTCCAGAGTCCATTAACGGGGCAGGTGTGGCTAAATTGAGCTTTCTTTGCGTATCTGTCCGGATTGTTTTGGGCACAGATAAGGCAATTCTCAATGTAGTGCGTTACGTCTTCTTTTAAACTTGGCCACCAACAGAACTGCCTGAGGTGGGCTGTAGTGGGATCAATTCCTTGATGCTCATGACAGTCATGGAGCAAACAAATAAGCTGATTCCTGTCTTGTTCAGGAACCACATAAAGGGTGTCTTTTAGGACCACACCGTCAGGTGTGGTTAGTGCATTTTTAAATCTAACGTAAGGTGCTGGAAATTTTCCTTTCAAAATCTCCCTGAGATTGCTATCTTGCTTCTGGGCCTGCACTAAATCCTCGATATTAATCTGTGAGACCTGAACTTTATTCACTGGGGCGCTTTCGTGGGATGTCCAAAAATATCCATGCCTGGAACCTCCCTTAGCCAGTGCATCAGCTTTTACATTTCCAGGTGGGGAGGAATGGTGGTGACTTCGAACTTTAGCAATTCCAAATGTCCTGTCCTGTGCTTTCTCTAAAATGTGGCGGAGAAATGGGGCTGAAGGGAGGGGTTTTCCGTCTGTGGAAACAAATCCTCTTGCTTTCCACAGGGGTCGGAATTCTGTAAGGCTGTTGCAGACATAGAGGCTGTCCGAGTATATGTCTGCTGGGCTGGGGAAGGAATCTGGATGATCCACAATATACGCAACGGCTGCTAGTTCTGCCGCCTGCGCGCCTAAATGTCCTGGTAGTTTCAAGGAGATTTCTTCTAGGGCGCATCCCTGCGGGTCCTCGACATAAATGCCGCATCCTGTCATGCGCTTCCCGTCTAATACAGTGGAAGAACCATCCACATATATTCGCAAAGGTGCGCACGTGTCTGTGTGCTGGGGGCTCTGGGGTGAACTACCTATCTTTCTGGGGGGTGTTTTTGCGATAAAGGGGCCTGTGTTGTGGTACGATGAGATGATTTCACAATCGTGGGGGGTGCCTGGATACTGAAGGTTGTCGGCTAGGAAAGTGTGTGTCTTGGTCCTTTTAACAGTAATGTCTCGTCCCTGCAAAAGAAGGGTTCATCTGGCTGCTCTATTCTGGCTTACTGTACCGTCCTAAAGTCGTCCGTCTAGTAAACGTTGGGTGGGGGTGTGTTCCATGAGGATTGTGATGGGGTTAAGTCTGGTTATGTAGGAAAAATACTGAACCGTCCAGAAAACTGCGAGCAGGTGCCTTTCACAGGCCGAAAATCCCTGCTCCACAGGATCTAAAAGTCTGGAGGTGTAAGCCACAGGTCTTAACTGTTCGTGCCGTTCCTGGAGGAGCACGGCCGAAAGGGTACGTGCTAGCTATCTCTATAGCATAGGGGGAAAGCGGGTCTGGAACCTGTAGTGCGGGGGCTGCAATGAGGGCTCTTTTCAAAGCATCCACAGCATCCGTATGCTGCGGAAGCCATTCCCAAGGGGCTCCTTTCTTTAGGAGTTCCGAGAGGGGTGCTGCTTTGGTGGCGAAACCGGCAATATGGTTTCGGGAGTAGCCAACCAGTCCTAAAAACGACCGGAGGGCTGAAACATTCTGGGGAAGGGGCAATTTGACAATCGAGTCAATTCTTTTCTGCTCGATTTCGCGTTTACCATGCGTGATAATCATTCCAAAATATACCACTTTGTCTTTCAAAAGTTGGGCTTTCTTGGGGTTTACTTTACAACCAATCTGCTGTAGGAGTTCAAGGAGTTCGGCCAGAAGCTCAATGTGCTCTGCCTTGGTGTCTGTCTGCAGTAATAGGTCGTCCACATACTGGACCAGACATTCGGGGCGAGAAAATTTTGATAATCCATTTGCCAGCTGTCGGTGGAAAATGGAGGGGGAGTTACATAGAATTACATAGAATTTACAGTGCAGAAGGAGGCCATTCAGCCCATCGAGTCTGCACCGGCTCTTGGAAAGAGCACCCTACCCAAGTCCACACCTCCACCCTATCCCCATAACCCAGTAACCCAGTAATTGTGGAGTCTTTGTGGAAGGCATGTCCACGTGTACTGCTGACCTTTAAAAGTGAAGGCAAATTTGTATTGGCACGCTTTTGCCAATGGAATGTACTAGAATCCATTACTGACGTCCAAAACCGTAAAATATCGTGAGTTGAATCCCTGTTTGAGCATGGTCTCGGGACTTGTGGCTACCGTGGGGGCTGCTGCGGGGGTGACTTTGTTGAGTTCCCGGTAATCGATGGTCAGTCGCCATGATCCATCGGGCTTTCTCACTGGCCAAATCTGTTTGGCCAGAAACTGATCTAAGTACGCCTTGTTCTAATGAGCAATCGATAACTTTTGAGATTTCTCCCTCTGCCTCTTGGGGAAATCCGTATTGCTTTTGGGGTCTAGGGTCAGGTCCTGTGATTTGAACGGAACCAGTCATCCGACCACAGTCGTGTTTGTGGGTCGCGAATGCTGTCTTGTGCTTCTGCAGAACTGCCCTAACCTGCTTGTCTGTGCTAATCGTGGTCAGGTCAAACCAGAAATCGCCGACTGCGCTAATCTTGTTTGCATACTCGCCTACTGTGAGCGTTGCGGGGCTCTTGCGGATTTTGCCATTTTCCAGACACATTGGTTTACTGGATCAAATGAAAGGTGGTGGGAGTTCATAAAATCAATGCCCGAAATGTGTTCTGCTGTGTGGGGTAGATCGACTAAAACTATGGGGTGTCTTGTCGTAATAGTGCCAATTTGAATGGATACAGGGGCTGTGATGTGTCCCTGCATGAGTGGCCTGTGAAGCCGCTGAGGGTGATTATGGCTGTAGTGGGCCACGTGTCTTTTTGGAACATGGTGGAGAAATTAATTGTGGTGCGGGACCCTCCTGTGTCCCAGAGAAATTCGATGGGCTGTCCCCGTACATTTGCTGCAACTACTGGTCGGCCGGACCTATCCCAAAGGGTGTCGCAGACCCAGGTGGGGAAGCCCGAACACCGTCAGTCAGTTCCGTTCATGTCTGTCTGGTCTGAACGCGCGCTCACACTATGTATGGGCTTTGTCTTGTTATTATTCAGCGTGCCTGCCTGCTGGGCTCTCTGTGGCTTTCGTGGGGCATTGCACTCTCGTGCAAAGTGACCTAATTGTCCACAGTTGTAACACTCCTGTGGTTTCTGTGGGGGGCTGTTCCTGCCTTCATTCACCCATGCGGGGTTCTGGTGCGTCTTAACTGTGTGGATATCTGCCTCTGCCTGCTGTTCTTCGGGTTTCTTAATTATGGGTTTGTTTTGGACAGATTGCTCCCAGGTGCGAGACAGTCTTTTTAAAACCCACTTTTCATTGTGCCCTTCTTCTGAGGGGTCATAGTTGGTACAGGCCTTTTGTCCTGCCTCTGTGGCATGGGAGATAAGGGTGCAGGTTCATTTGGCCATACCCTCTTGGGACAAATGGGCGGCAGTCTAAGTTGCCAAAAACGGCTGTAAAATGAATCCACAGGCGTCCAGTAAACGCTGTGGGGTGTTCTGTCTTTATCTGCCTGCACTTATTCAGGCCTTCTACCGGGTCACCTCTGTTATAGTCGATCGCGTCTAGGATCGCTGTGTGCATCTCTGCAAGGGTGCCTCCTCCCACATTCTGTGGGTCGGGAAGGGCTGCTACGACTGAAGGGTCTACACTCAAAACTGTGAGCTTTATGTGCTCACGCTCATCCAGGCATTACATGGTCGCCTGCTGCTTTACTCTAGCAAAGAGGGGAGGGGGGTCTGAGGTTGGGCGGAACGGTGTTATCTTTTCGCACGCGTCCCGTAATTGGGTCACGGTTAAGGGGGTGGTGTAAAGAAATTCTGCGTCTCCTTCCGATGTGACTGTGGTGGGTAGTGACTGGATTCATGGGAACTTGATCTATCTGCTCTGTGGGGGGTTGGGGTGCTTTTCTCCTTTGGGGCTTTCCTTGCGCACATGTTCTCTGAACATATCTATGCATGGTTTCATTTAACTCTTGCCAATCAGGGCCGTCTTCCTCATCTAATTTGGATCCAAAGGTGCTCTGGAACCCATTTTGCACCGAAAGCATAGACTGCAGTTCCACAATCTGCTTCCTGCATTTTGCATGATCTGATGAGCTTTGTCTGTGCTCCGTGGTGGCAGTAAGGAGTGCTCTTAATGCTGCCTTTAGATCGCTGCACTGCCTTTGCAATGCCTCTCGCTGTTTCTCTGTCTCTTCTCTTACCAGGACTGCACATTGCGTGTCCTGATAGGCCTTCTCATGTTGGGTTTGGAAGCTGCTCAGATGCGCTAGACAAGACTGGTGTGCCCACTTGGCATCATCCACCTTTCCGTCCTTTGGTGCCAACTTCTTTCTTAATTCTATATTCTCTTTCTCGATCTCGCTAACATCGACCTGCTCATTCGATGTGTCTCCTCTATCTCTTTGCGGAGCGTCCGAACGACCTCCTCTGTGCCTCGCAATTGTGCCAGACAGGACACGATTGCCATCGGCTTGCGGGCTTTCCCTCAGCTTTTCTTATGGATCTCTGACAGGTTCTCCCACCAAGTATGTCCTATACTCCCGGATCCTGTTTCCTCATTGTCACAGAATTCACCCCAAAAGGGCCATCCTTTCCCTTTGAGAAATTTTCTGATCTCTTCTTCCCAAACGGGACACTGACCTACTCTACTGCTGGTCGCTGCGACCACACATTCTTCAGGGTTCATGAGGCGTTGCATTGCCTGCATTACCATCTTTCCTCTCTAAATACTCTCTTAAAATTTGGAACGAGGGGCACTAAGGCGGTGGTGTAATTACGGGTACGGCTTTCGCTATTTTCCAGAATACAAACTCCCGACAGTTTTTCGCAACAAAAATCTATCAGTTTTACCTTATAGCCCTGTTAGTTACGCATACATTAACACGCTTCCGAATTACGAGGATTGATCAGAACTGCTTGAACACTTGTGGGTTTTTTCTGTTCCCAATCAGATTCTAATTCAAATTTTTGGGTTCTCCCGGAGTGGTTAAGCCACTTCTAAGTCGGGTCCCGTCAGGATGTTGCCAGTAATATGTTGCTAACTTTGGTTGGCTCTTAATTCGTTGCCCATTGGGTCTTTACTTAATTGGCTCTGTTTCTATAACCTTTGCTCTCGAGTCGCCAGGTATCTTTATGATACCGCCACGAGGTTCAAGTTTAAGTACTGATCAATAACTCAACACACCAATTAGTAAGATTCAAATCAAAACACGTTTATTATACACAGTAAATCACTACTCATTCATAAACTCTACTTTCTAGACTATTCTGTATCACTAAAAGGCCTATACTTAGCTTCGGAATTGGCCCACCAGGTCAGGGGAACAAATGGCCTTTCGTTCGATCTGAGTCTGCAGGATTCAAAAGCTGGCATGGACTGGTAGCTAGGAGCGCCTATCTCGTAGCGTGCGTTGACTGGAGACTTACTTGGTTGATACGGCAGCTTAGACAGTTCACTCTCAAGGGTTGATTCGAGTTGCTGAGTGACCCTGCCAAGAAGGACGATTTGAACTTGGGGGCTCTACTTTATAGTCCCCAGGGGCTTCCCGCCCTTCGGGGCGGACCCCGTATCTGGTTCCAAGTGATTGGACTACGTTTCGATCACTGGGATCGATTTCTCCAATACTGGAGCGGTTCCCTGATCGCTGGGCGGTCCCTAAGTGTCCGTTGGCCTTCCTTTGTCTTGCCTCCTGCTGGCGCCGAGGAGTCTGGCTTGGCCTTATTCACCTTAAGTGTTTCAATTATGCCTGGGGATCGCTCATTAATATGCAGATGGCTGCTGGTTTCAGTGCTGTCTGGGCTTGTGCAAGTTCTAATACACAGGATTTCTGCACTTGCTAGTTTTTGCCTGTGTTGGCTGAATTTCCCTGTAGTCTTTGCGGTTCTCCATTTTAAGTCGGGAAGTGGCCAACCCAGGTGGCTACACCATAATGTAATTTTAAATGACTTGGACGTATTATAAAGTGAGATGTGGTGAAGGAGGGGGAAATTAAATGGGAGTACATTATTCCAGTTGAAAAAATACATTGCCTGCAATAACTTTTGAACAAAGGGAAGTACATGTTGTATCTGTCCAATTCAGATACTTCAACCAGCTCCTTAATCGCAGTTTACCCAAGTGTCTTTATTTATGAGGAGAACAAAATATGGACACAGATATAATGCAACACACTTTATTAAATATAGTTAACCCGTAAATTACCCACTATATAGACAAGAAACACCCAGGATCCGACTATACTACCCGCAAAGGTGGTTTGATATGATGTAGATCCAATCCCTGAGTCCCTCTAGTTCCTCTTTGCAAAGGTGATTCTCGTTGGCTGTTGCTTGCTTGCTTCCTTCCTGGTCTGGTCTGCTCTCGGTCGCCTCCCGCCTCAAGTCTCTGCTTCGAGTCTTCGCTTCCTAGATGTCCGAAATGTCTATTTTTATCTCCCTGTCGCCATCCACCTCCTTTCTCCACCTGCCCTTGGCTTTCTGCCAATGGAGTCTCAGGAGGCAGGGTCTCCGTGCGCAATGGTCTGGTGGATGATCTGTTGACAGGGCACCTGAGCCCGCCCTAGGAGGAGCAATGATTGCTTGATGGGTTATCAAAAACTGTGGACAATAGACCAAAGCATCTTAAGTAGGAGCGATAATCACTTGATGGGTTATCAGGAGCTACTCCAGCCAGCCTGTCTGCATTCTGTATATTTGGATTTTACAGGCTTCTTGCTGGAGCGGATTGTGGTTTTAATTTAAAGGGCCCAATTCTTTAATTTAGGATATCCAATTTAATCGGCCTTAAAACTAGGCCCTGAATATATTACCACAGACAGGCACTCTTATAGCACTCTGATTACAGTCGGAGCATCCAACTTATGGATGTTGGGAATTGTCCCAAACCATGAGATCGAGGGTTTTGCAGCCACCGCTATTGCAAGTGAATATGTTCAGAAAGCAGTGATATCTCAGCAAAGACTATCTGCTTTATAATTGGAATGGTCGGGCGATATCAGAAAATGTGCAACCTGATAGGGGTCTCTGTTCTGGAGGGCTTTCTGAGAGAGGTCACTTTTTTGAGGGGTGTGTGGGGAGGCTCTCCTTATTTCCTGGGTCTCTGTGTGGGGTCTGTGTATTTAGGGGGTCTCTGTCGGGCGGTCTCTTTATTTAAGGGGTCTGGGGGGGGGATCTCTTTATTTAGGGGACCTGGAGGGGGGGCTGAATTGAAATGCAATGGGTGGGGGGGGGGGGGGGGGGTGGGGGGGGGGGGGCAGTGGCCAGCCACAGGATCTCGCTATTAGAAATGACAGCCCGGTAGCAGGAATCCCTCGCAATGCTCACCATGTATAAATTTGCATGGCTGATTTCCAGTGGCAGTCATGAGCTGAGCGGTCGCACAAAAGGTGGCTCTCATCTAGGAACTTTGCTTAAGGCCCTAGAACCATAACAAATGGGACCAAAAGGACAGAAAGTTCCCCAAGTGAACTCTCCATCAACCACAGTGGCAGTTAGAATGGGAAGGAACCAGCTACCCAGCCAAAAGAGCAGCAAAAGTGAGGAGGGGCAAACCTCAGCCACGGAGAATGGAAGCCCACATGGCAGCCCACCGCCGATGACCCACCTCACAAAATTTCCAGTGCAGACCCAGGCGCTGATGGAAAAAATGATGGGTTTCATCAGCTGCAAACTCCAGAAACACATGGGAGACAATGAAGGAGGACCGGATGGCAGCTGTGGGGGCGGCAGACATGGCCATGACAGCCCCTATGAAGGAGTCTGTGGACAAAATGGAATGGAGACTTGAGGCCCAAGATGCAACGATGTGCTACCTCAAACAAACCGCCACAGACCAGGGTGACCGGATCGCGGCACCTGACACAGAGGTGATGAGGTTGGTCAGGACTCAAAGGGCTGAGAGTAAAGGTTGACGACCAAGAGAATAGATTGCACCAGCAAGATCTGCGGATTATGGGGCTGCCAGAGGGCACGAAGGGAAAGAACCCCACAAAGTATGCAGCAGCGATGCTTGGGAAGCTAGTCCCTGAGAAGGGCTTCGCCAAACCCCCAGAAGTGAACCGCGCACACAGGGCGCTCCAGCAGCAGCCCAAGGCTGATGAACCACCGCAGGCGATGATTGTAAAGTTCCACAGGTACTAGGACAAAGACTGGTCCTTGGATGGTGAAAAACACAAGAGTGTGCAAATGGGAAGGACATTCCATCTGCTTGTTTCAGGACATTGGCACAGACCTGGTCACATGTTGTGCAGAATTTAATGGTGCCAAATGACACTGTTCAATGACACTGATGCAGTTTGGCATGCTCTACCCCACCAAATTATGGGTCACCGACCAGGGCAAGGAGGATCACTTTGACTCCCCGGCGGACTATAAGACATAGGAGCAAAACTAGGCCCTTCAGTCAATCGAGTTTGTTCCGCCATTCAATCATGGCTGATATGTTTCTCATCCCCATTCTCCTGCCTTCTCCCCATAACCCCTGATCCCCTTATTAATCAAGAACCTATCTTCTCTGTCTTAAAGACACTCAGTGATTTGGCCTCCACAGCCTTCTGTGGCAAGAGTTCCACAGATTCACCACCCTCTGGCTGAAGAAATTCCTCATCTCGATTTTAAAAGATTGTTTCTTCAGTCTGAAGCTGTGCCCTCGGGTTCTAGTTTTTCCCACTTGTGGAAACATCCTCGCCAAGTCACGATATCTAGGCCTCTCAGTATCTTGTTCGTTTCAATATGATACCCCTTCATCTTTCTAAACTCCAACGAGCACAGACCCAAAGTCCTCAACCGCTCCTCATTCCAGGTATCAGTCTTGTGAACCTCCTCTGGACTCTTTCCAAAGCCATTACATCCTTCCTTAGATATGGGGCCCAAAACTGCTCATAATGCCCCAAATGGGGCCTGACAAGAGTCTTGTACAGCTTCAGTAGTGCATCCCTGCCCTCTCAAAATGAATGCTAACATTGCATTTGCCTTCCTAACTGCCACTGAATCTGCATGTTAACCTTAAGAGAATCTTGAACAAGGTCTCCCAAGTCCCTTTGTGTTTCTGATTTCATAAGCCTTTTCCCATTTAGAAAATAGTCTATGCCTCCATTCTTCCTAAGTGCATAACCTCACACTTTCCCACACTGCATTCCATTTGCCACTTCTTTGCCCACTCTCCTAACCTGTCGAAGTTCTTCTAATGCCCCTCTGTTTCCTCAATACTATCAGTCCCTCTGCATATCTTTGTATCATCTGCAAACTTAGCAACAATGCCCTCAATTCCTTCTTCCAGTTTGTTCATGTATATTGCGAAAAGATGTGGTTCCAGCACTGATCCCTGAGGCACAACACTAGTCACCGGCTGCTATCCCGAAAAAGACTCCTTTATCCCCACTCTCTGCCTTCTGCCAGTCAGCCAATCCTCTATCCATGCTAGGATCATACCCTTAGCACCATTGGGCTCTTAAACACCCTCCAAACAGCACCTTGTCAAAGCCTCGGGAAATCTAAATAAATCAAATCCACTGGTTCGCCTTAGTTTCATAGTATTTCATAGTATTTACAGTGCAGAAGGAGGCCATTCGGCCCATCGAGTCTGCACCGGCTCTTGGAAAGAGCACCCTACCCAAGGTCCACACCTCCACCCTATCCCCATAACCCAGTAACCCCACCCAACACTAAGGGCAATTTTGGACACTAAGGGCAATTTATCATGGCCAATCCACCTAACCTGCACATCTTTGGACCTTTGTCTAACATCCTTGTTACCTCCTTAAAGAATTCTAACAGATTTGTCAGACATGACCTCCCCTTGAAGATGCCGTCCTGACTCAGTCCTACTTTATCATGCACTTCCAAGTACTCCGCAATCTCATCTTTAATAACGGATTCTAAAATCCTACCAATGACTGAAGTCAGGCTAACCGGCCTATAATTTCCTGTCTTTTGCCTCCCTCCCTTTTTAATCAGAGGTGTTACATTTGCCATTTTCCAGTCCTCTGGGACCCTCACTTCCTCAAGTGATTCCTGAAAGATCGCCACCAATGCCTCCACAATCTCCTTAACTGCCTCCTTTAGAGCCCTGAGGTATAGTCCATCTGGTCCAGGTGGTTCATCCATCTTCAGACCTTTCAGTTTCCCCAGAATCTTCTCGTTAGTGATGACCACTGGACTCATCTCCGCCCCCTGATTCCCCTGGGGCTCTGGCATCCCACTGGTGTCTTCCACCATGAAGACTTCATAGAATTTACAGTGCAGAAAGAGGCCATTCAGCCCATCGAGTCTGCACCAGCCCTTGGAAAGAGCACCCCACCCAAGCCCACACCCCCAACCCAGTCACTCCGCCTAAACTTTTTTTTGGACGCTAGGGTCAATTTAGCATGGCCAATCCACCTAACTGATGCAAAGTACCTATTCAGTTCCTCTGCCATTTCTTTGTTTCCTATTACTACTGCTCCAGCCTCATTTTCCAGTGATTCAATGTCTATTCTTGCCTCGCTCTTACCTTTTATGTATTGAAAAAAACTCTTGCTATCTTATTTATGCGACTAGCTAATTTACACTCATATAAGACCATAAGACATAGGAGTGGAAGTAAGGCCATTCGGCCCATCGAGTCCACTCCACCATTCAATCATGGCTGATTTCAACTCCATTTACCCGCTCTCTCTCCATAGCCCTTAATTCCTCGAGAAATCAAGAATTTATCAACTTCTGTCTTAAAGACACTCAATGTCCCGGCCTCCACCGCCCTCTGTGGCAATGAATTCCACAGACCCACCACTCTCTGGCTGAAGAAATTTCTCCTCATCTCCGTTCTAAAGTGACTCCCTTTTATTCTAAGGCTGTGTCCCTGGGTCCTAGTCTCCCCTGCTAATGGAAACAACTTCCCTACGTCAAACCCTATCTAAGCCAGTCATTTTCTTGTAAGTTTCTATTAAATCTCCCCTCAACCTCCTAAACTCCAATGAATATAATCCCAGGATCCTCAGACGTTCATCGTATGTTAGGCCTACCATTCCGGGGATCATCCTTGTGAATCTCTGCTGGACCCACTCCAGTGCCAGTATGTCCTTCCTGAGGTGTGGGGCCCAAAATTGTTCACAGTACTCTAAATGTGGCCTAACTAATGCTTTATAAAGCTTCAGAAGTACATCCCTGCTTTTATATTCCAAGCCTCTTGAGATGAATGACAACATTGCATTTGCTTTCTTAATTACGGACTCAACCTGCAAGTTTACCTTTAGAGAATCCTGGACTAGGACTCCCAAGACCCTTTGCACTTCAGCATTATGAATTTTGTCACCGTTTAGAAAATAGTCCACGCCTCTATTCTTTTTTCCAAAGTGCAAGACCTCGCACTTGCCCACGTTGAATTTCATCAGCCATTTCTTGGACCACTCTCCTAAACTGTCTAAATCTTTCTGCAGCCTCCCCACCTCCTCCATACTACCTGCCCCTCCACCTATCTTTGTATCATCGGCAAACTTAGCCAGAATGCCCTCAGTCCCGTCATCTAGATCGTTAATATATAAAGAGAACAGCTGTGGCCCCAACACTGAACCCTGCGGGACACCACTCGTCACCGGTTGCCATTCCGAAAAAGAATCTTTTATCCCAACTCTCTGCCTTCTGCCTGACAGCCAATCGTCAATCCATGTTAGTACCTTGCCTCGAATACCATGGGCCCTTATTTTACTCAGCAGTCTCCCGTGAGGCACCTTATCAAAGGCCTTTTGGAAGTCAAGATAGATAACATCCATTGGCTCTCCTTGGTCTAACCTATTTGTTATCTCTTCAAAGAACTCTAACAGGTTTGTCAGGCACGACCTCCCCTTACTAAATCCATGCTGACATGTCCTAATCCGACCCTGCACTTCCAAGAATTTAGAAATCTCATCCTTAACAATGGATTCTAGAATCTTGCCAACAACCGAGGTTAGGCTAATTGGCCTATAATTTTCCATCTTTTTCCTTGCTCCCTTCTTGAACAGGGGGGTTACAACAGTGATTTTCCAATCCTCTGGTACTTTCCCTGACCCCAGTGACTTTTGAAACATCATCACCAACGCCTCCACTATTTCTTCAGCTATCTCCTTTAGAACTCTAGGATGTAGCCCATCTGGGCCCGGAGATTTATCAATTTTTAGACGTCTTAGTTTCTCTAGCATTTTCTCCTTTGTGATGGCTACCATATTCAACTCTGTCCCCTGACTCTCCGGAATTGTTGGGATATTACTCATGTCTTCTACTGTGAAGACTACGCAAAGTACTTACTCAGTTCCTCGGCTATTTCCTTGTCTCCCATCACAAAATTACCAGCGTCATTTTGGAGTGGCCCAATGTCAACTTTTGCCTCCCGTTTGTTTTTAATGTATTTAAAGAAACTTTTACTATCATTCCTAATGTTACTGGCTAGCCTACCTTCAAATTTGATCCTCTCTTTCCTTATCTCTCTCTTTGTTATCCTCTGTTTGTTTTTGTAGCCTTCCCAATCTTCTGACTTCCCACTACTCTGCCACATTATAGGCTTTCTCTTTTGCTTTGATGCATTCCCTAACTTCCTTTGTCAGCCATGGCTGCCTAATCCTCCCTCTGATAACCTTTCTTTTCTTTGGGATGAACCTCTGTACTGTGTCCTCAATTACTCCCAGAAACTCCTGCCATTGCTGTTCTACTGTCTTTCCCACTAGCTCTGCTCCCAGTCGATTTTCGTCAGTTCCTCCCTCATGCCCCTGTGGTTACCTTTATTTAACTGTAACACCTTTACATCTGATTCTACCTTCTTTCTTTCAAATTGGAGATTGAATTCGACCATATTATGATCACTGCCTCCTAAGTGCTCCCTTACTTTAAGATCTTTAATCAAGTCTGGCTCATTACATAACACTAAGTCCAGAATGGCCTGTTCCCTCGTGGGCTCCATCACAAGCTGTTCCAAAAAGCCCTCCTGTAAACATTCAATGAATTCCCTTTCCTTGGGTCCACAGGCAGTATTATTTACCCAGTCCACCGGCATATTAAAGTCCCCCATGATCACTGTGACCTTGCCTTTCTGACATGCACTTTCTATTTTGTGGTGCATCTTGTGCCCCTGTTCGCCATCCACACAGGGAGCAAGTGCCTCATACCTGTTGGACAGAGTCAAGGGCTGAGGCTCCTGAGTTCCTGACTGCTGGTTCCCTTTACCTGCCTGACTTGCAGTCACACCCTGCTGTCCCTGGCCACTAGCAGGATTTAAACTACTTACTCTGACAGGTGTGACTGCCTCCTGAAACACAGTGTCCAGGTAAGTCTCCCCCTCCCGGATGTGCCTCAGTGTTTGAAGCTCAGACTCCAGCTCATCAACTCTGAGCCGGAGCTCTTCGAGCAGCCAACACTTACTGCAGATGTGGTCGCTGCAGCTCGCAATGGGATCTGCCATCTCCCACATCAAGCAGCTCAAGCACATCACCTGACCAGCCATCACTAATTAATTAATTAGTTTAATTTCAGTTTATGGTGGGGGCAGCTTCAGCCAATCAGACACTACCCTGCACTTTTAACTGAAAAACAGCACAATTAGATTAACCACTTACCTTTCCTGGTTACCTTACTGCACCAACTAGCAAATTCTCACTGTCTGTATCTCTCTCACTCCGGCTGTGTCTCCTTGACCTGCGCAATGCTAATAATATAATATAATAATGCTAATAATAATATAATATGGCACTTACCTCACACCAATGGATCTTATTATTAGTACGAAGTCTTACAACACCAGGTTAAAGTCCAACAGGTTTGTTTCGATGTCACTAGCTTTCGGAGCGCTGCTCCTTCCTCAGGTGAATGCAGAGGTCTGTTCCAGAAACACATATATAGACAAATTCAAAGATGCCAAACAATGCTAGGAATGCGAGCATTAGCAGGTGATTAAATCTTTACAGATCCAGAGATGGGGTAACCCCAGGTTAAAGAGGTGTGAATTGTATCAAGCCAGGACAGTTGGTAGGATTTTGCAGGCCAGATGGTGGGGGATGAATGTAATGCGACATGAATCCCAGGTCCCGGTTGAGGCCGCACTCATGTGTGCGGAACTTAGGTATAAGTTTCTGCTCGGCGATTCTGCGTTGTCGCGGGTCCTGAAGGCCGCCTTGGAGAACGCTTACCCGGAGATCAGAGGCTGAATGCCCTTGACTGCTGAAGTGTTCCCCGACTGGAAGGGAACATTCCTGCCTGGTGATTGTTGCGCGATGTCCGTTCATTCGTTGTCGCAGCGTCTGCATGGTCTCGCCAATGTACCACGCTTCGGGACATCCTTTCCTGCAGCGTATGAGGTAGACAACGTTGGCGCAGTCGCACGAGTATGTACCGCGTACCTGGTGGGTGGTGTTCTCACGTGTAATAGTGGTATCCATGTCAATGATCTGGCACGTCTTGCAGAGATTGCCATGACAGGGTTGTGTGGTGTCGTGGTCACTGTTCTGAAGACTGGGTAGTTTGCTGCAAACAATGGTTCGTTTGAGGTTGCGCGGTTGTTTGAAGGCAAGTAGTGGGGGTGTGGGGATGACCTTGGCAAGATGTTCATCGTCATCAATGACGTGTTGAAGGCTGTGAAGAAGATGACGTAGTTTCTCCGCTCCGGGGAAGTACTGGACGACGAAGGGTATTCTGTCGGTTGTGTCCCATGTTTGTCTTCTGAGGAGGTCGGTCCGGTTTTTCGCTGTGGCGCGTTGGAACTGTCGATCGATGAGTCGAGTGCCATATCCCGTTCGTACGAGGGCATCTTTCAACGTCTGTAGATGTCTGTTACGCTCCTCCTCGTCTGAGCAGATCCTGTGTATATGGAGGGCTTGTCCAGAGGGGATGACTTCTTTAATGTGTTTAGGGTGGAAGCTGGAGAAGTGGAGCATCATGAGGTTATCCGTGGGTTTGCGGTAAAGCGACGTGCTGAGGTGACCGTCCTTGATGGAGACGAGTGTGTCCAAGAATGCAACTGATTTTGGAGAGTAGTCCATGGTGAGTCTGATGGTTGGATGGAACTTATTAATGTCATCGTGTAGTCGTTTCAGTGATTCTTCGCCGTGGGTCCAAAGGAAAAAAATGTCATCGATGTATCTGGTGTATAACGTCGGTTGAAGGTCCTGTGCGGTGAGTAGGTCCTGTTCAAACTTGTGTATGAAGATGTTGGCGTATTGGGGTGCGAATTTGGTCCCCATGGCTGTTCCGTGCGTCTGGATGAAGAACTTGTTGTCGAAGGTGAAGACGTTGTGATCCAGAATGAAGTGGATGAGTTGCAGAATTGCGTCTGGAGATTGGCAATTGTCGGTGTTGAGTACTGAGGCTGTTGCAGCAATGCCGTCGTCATGGGGGATGCTGGTGTAGAGTGCCGAGACGTCCATTGTGACGAGGTATGTTCCTGGTTCAACTGGTCCATGGGTGCTGAGTTTCTGTAGGAAGTCCGCCGTGTCGCGACAGAAGCTGGGTGTACCTTGTACGATGGGTTTCAAGATGCCCTCGATGTAGCCAGAGAGGTTCTCACACAGGGTCCCATTGCCTGAAACGATAGGGCGGCCTGGTGTGTTGGCCTTATGTATTTTCGGGAGGCAGTAGAGATCTCCAATGCGGTGAGTACGTGGGATGAGAGCACGTAGGGTGCTCTGAAGATCTGGATCCAAGGTCTTGATCAGTCTGTTAAGTTGGCGGATGTGTTCCTTGGTCGGATCTGCGGGTAACTGTCTGTAGTGTTCTTGGTTGTTCAGTTGTCGGTATACTTCTTTGCAGTAGTCCGTTCTGTTCAGTACGACAGTGGCCCCTCCTTTGTCTGCTGGTTTGATGACGATGCTGCGGTTGGTCTTGAGAGCGCGGATGGCATTGCGTTGTGCTTGGGTGACGTTCGGGGCTGTCTTGTGAATGCGACTGATGAATCTGGCATTGACACGACTCCTGACGGCTTGAGCATACATGTCGAGTCTAAGGCAGCGGCCTTCCGGAGGGGTCCAATTCGACTCTTTCCTCTTCGGTTGCCGCACCGCAGATCTCTCGGTCTGCTGTTCCGGTTCATTGGTAGTCTGTTTGGGTTCGCTGTTGGCCTCTTGGGGTCCGTGGAAGAATTCCCGGAGCCTCATTCGCCTGATGAATTCCTCCGTGTCTGCCGCGAGACTGATGGGGTCCATTTTGGTGGTGGTGCAGAAATTGAGCCCTCTGCTGAGGACTTCGATTTCATCTGGTTGAAGGGTGTAGTCTGACAAGTTGACAATAGATTTCCCTGTATTGTTTTCTACTGTGACACCGGGGGTGGCTTGGTTGCTGCTGGTGGTGATGCCAAGTTTCTCCAGCTTTCTGATCTTGGTATGCATATAGGTGGCATAATATTGTTGTCTCATCTGTTTGGCAGTGTTCCGCAGCTGGTCTGCTGCATCCTGAGCGCAAGTTGAGAATATGGCCTCTATCTTGGTTTCCAGGTTGCGTCGTCTGCTGTAGAGCTGGCGGACGAGTTGGTTGAGGAGTGTGAGAGAGGTGCGACGGCAGAGTCTCTCAGCGAAGTCTGTATTGTAGGTCGACTTTAGTGGGTTTGTGATCTGTAGCCCTTTCGGGATCTTGCCTGCTTTCTTGCATCTTTGTAGAAACTTAATGTCAGTGTCTATATGCGCGATTCTCCTGGAGATCCTCTCCACTTTGAGCCGGCAGTTTGCGGTGTCGATGGTAGCCATGATGTGGAGATGCCGGCGTTGGACTGGGGTGAGCACAGTACGAAGTCTTACAACACCAGGTTAAAGTCCAACAGGTTTGTTTCGATGTCACTAGCTTTCGGAGCGCTGCTCCTTCCTCAGGTGAATGCAGAGGTCTGATCCAGAAACACATATATAGACAAATTCAAAAATGCCAAACAATGCTAGGAATGCGAGCATTAGCAGGTGATTAAATCTTTACAGATCCAGAGATGGGGTAACCCCAGGTTAAAGAGGTGTGAATTGTATCAAGCCAGGACAGTTGGTAGGATTTTGCAGGCCAGATGGTGGGGGATGAATGTAATGCGACATGAATCCCAGGTCCCGGTTGAGGCCGCACTCATGTGTGCGGAACTTGGCAATAAGTTTCTGCTCGGCGATTCTGCGTTGTCGCGGGTCCTGAAGGCCGCCTTGGAGAACGCTTACCCGGAGATCAGAGGCTGAATGCCCTTGACTGCTGAAGTGTTCCCCGACTGGAAGGGAACATTCCTGCCTGGTGATTGTTGCGCGATGTCCGTTCATTCGTTGTCGCAGCGTCTGCATGGTCTCGCCAATGTACCACGCTTTGGGACATCCTTTCCTGCAGCGTATGAGGTAGACAACGTTGGCGCAGTCGCACGAGTATGTACCGCGTACCTGGTGGGTGGTGTTCTCACGATGACATTAATAAGTTCCATCCAACCATCAGACTCACCATGGACTACTCTCCAAAATCAGTTGCATTCTTGGACACACTCGTCTCCATCAAGGACGGTCACCTCAGCACGTCGCTTTACCGCAAACCCACGGATAACCTCATGATGCTCCACTTCTCCAGCTTCCACCCTAAACACATTAAAGAAGCCATCCCCTATGGACAAGCGCTCCGTATACACAGGATCTGCTCAGACGAGGAGGAGCGTAACAGACATCTACAGACGTTGAAAGATGCCCTCGTACGAACGGGATATGGCACTCGACTCATCGATCGACAGTTCCAACGCGCCACAGCGAAAAACCGGACCGACCTCCTCAGAAGACAAACATGGGACACAACCGACAGAATACCCTTCGTCGTCCAGTACTTCCCCGGAGCGGAGAAACTACGTCATCTTCTTCACAGCCTTCAACACGTCATTGATGACGATGAACATCTTGCCAAGGTCATCCCCACACCCCCACTACTTGCCTTCAAACAACCGCGCAACCTCAAACGAACCATTGTTTGCAGCAAACTACCCAGTCTTCAGAACAGTGACCACGACACCACACAACCCTGTCATGGCAATCTCTGCAAGACGTGCCAGATCATTGACATGGATACCACTATTACACGTGAGAACACCACCCACCAGGTACGCGGTACATACTCGTGCGACTCGGCCAACGTTGTCTACCTCATACGCTGCAGGAAAGGATGTCCCGAAGCGTGGTACATTGGCGAGACCATGCAGACGCTGCGACAACGAATGAACGGACATCGCGCAACAATCACCAGGCAGGAATGTTCCCTTCCAGTCGGGGAACACTTCAGCAGTCAAGGGCATTCAGCCTCTGATCTCCGGGTAAGCGTTCTCCAAGGCGGCCTTCAGGACCCGCGACAACGCAGAATCGCCGAGCAGAAACTTATACCTAAGTTCCGCACACATGAGTGCGGCCTCAACCGGGACCTGGGATTCATGTCGCATTACATTCATCCCCCACCATCTGGCCTGCAAAATCCTACCAACTGTCCTGGCTTGATACAATTCACACCTCTTTAACCTGGGGTTACCCCATCTCTGGATCTGTAAAGATTTAATCACCTGCTAATGCTCGCATTCCTAGCATTGTTTGGCATCTTTGAATTTGTCTATATATGTGTTTCTGGAACAGACCTCTGCATTCACCTGAGGAAGGAGCAGCGCTCCGAAAGCTAGTGACATCGAAACAAACCTGTTGGACTTTAACCTGGTGTTGTAAGACTTCGTACTGTGCTCACCCCAGTCCAACGCCGGCATCTCCACATCATGGCTACCATCTTATTATTAGGTTAGAGGAGGAGGACGGGTGGGAGACACTACACGTGTAGTGTCTCGGGTTTCCTCTCCACCAGAATTTATTGTTTGGGGGGGGGGTTGTCTTCCCAGAAGTCCGCGGGTCGAAAAAAATAAAACAGAAAAGAAGTGTTTTTTTTAAAAGGAGAAACTTACCTCCCAGAAATCACTTGCGCACCGCTCACGCTGAAATCGACTGGCCTGTTCCTGTGAAGGTAAGTGTTTTTAAAGGAGAAACTTACCTCCCAGAAATCACTTGGCACCGCTCCCGCTGAAATCGACTGGCCTGCTCCTGTGAAGGTAAGTGTTTTTAAAGGAGAAACTTACCTCCCAGAAATCACTTGCGCACCGCTCTCGCTGAAATCGACTGGCCTGCTCATCTTCTCCCCCCTTATTGCTTTTTTGGTTGTTCTCTCCTTGCTTTTAAAGGCTTCCCAATCCTCTGGCTTCCCACTAATCATCACCACCTTGTGTGCTTTTTCTTCTGCTTTTATGCTGTCCTCGACCTCCCTCCTCAGCCATGGTTGCCTCATCCTCCCCTTAGCATGTTTCCTCCTCCTTGGGATGAATTTCTGTCCTGCCTCCCAAATAACCCCCAAAACTTGTGCCATTGATGTTCAACTGTCTTCCCTTCTAGGCACCCCTTCCAATCTGGCTGACTCCTCCCTCATGTCTTTGTAGTTATCTTTATTCAGTTGTAATACCGTTACATCTGATTCCAGTTTTTCCCTCTCACACTGCAGGGTAAATTCTATCATATTGTGGTCACTGCCCCCTCAGGGAGTGAGCCAACAAGTTTGTCCAGAAAAATGAACTGGAGAAACAGCAGTAAACGCAAAGGTCTTGATGCGGGCTTTAAGGATTCAAAAGGGGGAGGGGCAATCACTTCAGGTGTCGTGCAGGGGGGAATGGGGAGAGAATTAGGCAGGGTAAAGAATGGGAAATCTGATACACGAGCGAACAGGTAGGTGTATGAAGGTACAAAGAAGGGGGAGACCGATGTGCACCTCCCAGGAGGGAGGTAGTGCCTGGCAGGAGTGGGAGGGGGTGGTGAATAGTTCAGGGGAAATAAAGAGCAAGAGGGGAGGGAATGGGGGTGCAGAGAGGGAGGTAAATGAAAAGGAAGAGAGGGGACAACAAAAAAGAGGAAGTAGACAGCGCCACCTTGAATGGCCCGAGAATAAGGGCGGGCCTGGGCAAACAGGGCCAGGCCCATAGTGAGTGTGGCTGATCCCACAGGAGGGGACGCGGGGACAGAACCCCATTAGGATAGCCACATGGAACATGGTGGGCCTCAACGGGTCATCTCAAAAGCCTGAGGGTGGACATAGCCTTCCTACAAGAAACATACCTAAGAGAGACGGACTGACTCTGGGTAAGGAAGAACTGGGTGGGATTAATGATTCAGGCATGCTTCAACACTAGGGAAAATGGGTGGCCAAACTAATTAACAGGACGGTAGCATTCAGGCGACGAATACAGTAACAAACTCAGGGGGGAACGATTCATTATGGTCAGCGGGACCGTGGAAGGGGGCCCAGTCGTGGGCACGGTAGCACTATTGCTTCACGACGGCAGGGTCCTAGGTTCAATTCCTGGCTTGGGTCACTGTCTGTGCGGAGTCTGCATCTTCTCCTCGTGCCTGCGTGGGTTTCCTACGGGTGCTCCGGTTTCCACGCACAAGTCCCGAAAGAAGTGCTGTTAGGTAACTTGGACATTCTGAATTCTCCCTCAGTGTACCCGAACAGGCACTGGAATGTGACAACTAGGGGCTTTTCACAGTAACTTCATTGCAGTGTTAATGTAAACCTTCTTGTGACAATAATAAAGATTAAATATATACGCCCCAAACTGGGACGACGCAGAGTTCGCCAAGAACATAATGGCTGAAATCCCTGACCTAGACACCCACCAACTCATCATAGGGATGGGGGTGGGGGGTGACTTTAACTGCGTGCAGGACCCGAAAATGTACAGATCCAACCCTGGGACAGGAACCATATCAGGAATGACATGAGAGATGAATGCCTTTATAGAGCAGATGGGGTAGTATACCCATGGAGGTTTAGTCATCAAGGGAGAAAGATTTCTCCTTCTCCCATGTGCACAAGGCCTACTCATGCTGAGACTTTTCCATCATAGGGAAAATGGTGCTTCCAGGGGTAGTAGGGATGGAATATTCCGAGGTACAGTGAAAAACATTGTTCTTCGTACAGTCCAGACAGATGGTTTCATACATGAGAAACATAGGACATACAACAGATACATAATGTAAATACATAGACACAAACGCCGGGTGAAGTATAGGGGTGACTTTAATTGCATGCAAAATAGTACTCTCTGACCACACTCCGCATTACATGGACATGAGGTTGGAGAAGGGCCGGGGCCAGCGCCCCCCATGGAGGCTGAACACAGCCTCCTCAATGATAACATGACTACAGAGAGTCCTGAACATAGCCCAGTCCATCACTCGCCTCCTGTCCATTGAGTCTGTCCACACCTCCCGCTGCCTTGGGAAAGCGGGCACCATAATCAAAGACCTCTCCCACCCGGTTTGCTCACTCTTCCAATTTCTTCCATCAGCCAGGAAATACAAAAATCTGAGAACACGCACTAACAGATTCAACAGCAGCTTTTTTCCCAATGTTACCGGACTCCTGAATGACCCTAAATGGACTGAACTGATCTACCCACGCATGTTCTCTACTGAGTAGGACTACACTCCATATGCTTCACCCGGTGTTTGTGTCTATGTATTTACATTGTGTATTTATGTATGTCCTATGTTTTTCCTGTATGGAACCATCTGTCTGGACTGTTCACAGAACAATATTTTTCACTATACCTCAATACACATGATAATAAACCCAAATCCAATGAGGAATTTTGTAAAACTAAATCCCAAGCCATCAGCGGTTATGTAACCTGCAATCAGAACGATGGCCTGTGGCTCAATTACCAGTGTGAACAGGAGAGGGGATAACAGACACCCCTGCCTTGTTCCTCGATGCAGCCAAAAGTACTTGGAGCAGGTGGCGTTCATCCGCACGTTCGCCATGGGAGCGCTGTGCAGAAGTTTCATCCACGTGGTGAAACCCGATCCAAGCCCAAGCCGTTCAAGCACCTCCATGAGATACCTCAGTTCTACTCAATCAAAGGTTTTCTCAGCGTCCAGGGAGACTATCACTTCTGTTGTCTCCTCCTCTGGTGGGGCATTACTACATTCAGGAGGCGTCTGATGTTCGCTGTTAGCTGTCTGCCCTTGACAAACCCAGTCTTCCACGATCACTTCTGGCAGGCAAGTCTCCAGATGCCTCGCCAGTGCTTTCGTCAGGGCTTCAGCATTAATATTTAAAGGAAAGATATGAGTCTGTATGATCCACACTCTGTCTGGTCTTTGTCTTTTATGGGGATCAGTGAGATCGAAGCCTGTGTCAGCATGGGTGTCAGAGCCCCCTTCGGCAGTGAATTGTTTAACATCTCCTGCAAGTGCAGGGCCAATGATGTTGCGAATTGTTTGTAAAAGTGTACCAGGAATCCATCTGGTCCTGGCACCTTCCCTTACTGTATGGAATTAATAATCGCGTTGGGCCCTGGCAGTGCTTCCAGCCCCTGTTTCTTGTCTTCTGATATATCCAGTCCATCGAGGAACTGTTTCAACTCAACTTGGAGGTGTATAGGGCTTGATAAAGCCTCGTTCGGGGCTGTAACCTATCCCGTCCTTGAATGGTACTATTTCATTCACGGCAACCTGCTTCCTTAGTATGGTGCGCTAGCATGCGGCTGGCCTTGTCTCCATGTTCGTAAGAAGCACCCAGTGACTGGCCGAGCTGGTGGTCTACTTCCCCAATGGAGAGCAGATCAAATTTCATCCGCAGCTCTTTCTTCTCCACTTGCAGTTCCACAGTGAGGGCCGTGGAATACCACCAATCCACCTCCAATATGGAGTTGATCAGCCACTGAAAAGTTATCCTTTCCTTCTCGTCCCTAAAGTATTATTTTTCCTCAAATTTCCCCACCTTCAGTGCTTCCCAGAATGTGGAGTGTGAGACTTTGCTGTTCTGATTGCGGGTTAAAAAAAAACAATGTTGATTTTATGAAATCCAGTTAATACTTTATAAAGCCACAGTAAATATCTTAACAACTATCAACACCAATAATCCCCACAGATACAGTTTGAATAAGTAACCCTTAATCTTTCCTTGAAACATCCATTAGACAAATATCCTATTTAACACAGAGATCAGATTCAAATTCTCTACTGAGAGCACTTTGAAATCCTCAAATGATCTGGAGACAGTCGTTAGATTGCAGAGAGAGATACGTATTCAGCTGCTTGCTTTGCCTGCAGCTATCCAGCTCTCAAAACAAAACTAAAACACACCCTGTAGCAGACAGCCCAAAGTGAAAGTAAAAGCAGACAGACAGCCCAGCTCCACCCACTCTCTGACATCACTACAGCCACTTGACAAACACCCATTTCTTAAAGGTACACACACTACAGCTATTTTATAAACACCCATTTCTTAAAGGTACTCTCACATGACAGGAGGTAGGCCCTGCACCTGGAGGGATACAGCCCCCTCCCACATAGAACATAGAACAGTACAGCATAGTATAGGCCCTTCGGCCGATTATGTTGTGCCGTCCATTTATCCTAATCTAAGATCAACCTAACCTACACCCCATCAATTTATTGCTGTCCATGTGCCTGTCCGAGAGTCGCTTAATTGTCCCTCATGACTCTGACTCCACCACCTCCGCTGGCAGTGCATTCCGCGCACCCACCACTCTCTGTGTAAAGAACCTACCTCTGACATCTCCCCAAGACCTTCCTCCAATCACCTTAAAACTATGTCCCCTCGTGACAGCCATTTCTGCTCTTGGGAAAAGTCTCTGGCTATCCACTCTATCCATGCCTCTCATCAACCTGTACACCTCTATCAAGTCACCTCTCTTCCTTCTTCGCTCCAGTGAGAAAAGCCCTAGCTCCCTCAACCTTTCTTCATTAGACATGCCCTTCAGTCCAGGCAGCATCCTGGTAAATCTCCTCTGCGTCCTCTCCAAAGCATCCAAATCCGAATACATTCCATCCACTACCACTCACTGTTTTCATTCGGCCAGCCAATTCGGTATCCAGACAGCCCAATTTCCCTGTATTCCTTGCCCCCTGACTTTCTGAATGAGCATACCATGGGGAACCTTATCAAATGCCTTACTGAAATCCATATACACCACATCCACTGCCCGACCTTCATCAATATGTCTCGCCACATCCTCAAAGAATTCAATGAGGCTTGTGAGGCATGTCCTGCCCCT
This sequence comes from Scyliorhinus torazame, assembly GCF_047496885.1. Lineage (NCBI taxonomy): Eukaryota > Metazoa > Chordata > Chondrichthyes > Carcharhiniformes > Scyliorhinidae > Scyliorhinus > Scyliorhinus torazame. The sequence continues at coordinate 86,525,643 of NC_092719.1, forward strand.
CACAAAGTCATGCTGACTATCTTTAATAAAACTATGTTTTTCTAAATAATCATAAATCAGTCAGTACCGGTTAAAACACTGTCATGTGCTGTTAGTTTTTATGCCTTCCAGTTATGTGTTTCCCGATGTCGATTGTTTACTTGGCATTTGCATTCCAGCCAGATTTTAATATAGATTCTGCCATTCATTGGCTGCACTTGTCTGTCTTCAACAGACTATAATCATTGCTATTTTTTCAGAAGATTGTTCATTATCTCTATATATATTAAAAATGGTGAGTGACCTCAACGTTTGAGTAGGATGTGGTTCTCTGCAAGTAACATTACATAAGTATCAATAAACTGAACTCAAGTATGCAAATATCATTCATAACCACAGTGTTTTCACCGGAAGGTAGCACTGTAACAGTACATAGTATAGACAATGGTGGACGTCTTGTGAAATGGAAGTGAAGGTCTCAGGGTTCTTACAGTTTGGGCAGCACGGTAGCATAGTAGTTAGCACAGTTGCTTCACAGCTCCACGGTGCCAGGTTCGATTCCCAGCTGGGTCACTGTCTGTGCAGAGTCTGCACGTTCTCCCCGTGTCTGCGTGGATTTCCTCCGGGTTTGGGTGTGGGTTTCCTCTGTGTGCTCCGGTTTCCTCCCACAGTCCAAAGATGTGTGAGTAGGTGGATTGGCCGTGCTAAGTTGCCCTTAGTGTCCAAAAACTGTTAAGTGGGGGTTACTCGGTTACGGGGATAGGGTAGATACGTGGGCTTCAGTAGGGTGCTCTTTGTAAGGGCCGGTGCAGACTCGATGGGCCGATTGGCCTCCTTCTGCACTGTAAATTCTATGAATTCTAAAATCATATCTCTCAGAATCCTTTCCAGTATTTTGCTCATCACAGACGTAAGACTGACTGGTCTGTCATTCCCAGGGATTTCCCTATTCCATTTCTTGAACAGGGGAACAACATTCACCTCCCTCCAATCAACCGGCACTACTCCAGTGGAGAGTGAGGACGCAAAGATCATCGCCAACAGCGCAGCAATCTCCTCCCTCGCTTCTTGTAGTAACCTTGGGTATATCCCATCTGGCCCAGGGGACTTATCTATCCTGATGTTTTTCAGAATTTCCAGCACATCCTCCTTCTTAATATCAACCTGTTCGAGTCTATTAACCTGGATCATGCTGTTCTCACAAGCAACAAGGTCCCTCTCTCCAGTGAATACTGAAGCAAAATGTTCATTTAGGGCCTCCCCTATGTCCTCAGACTCTGGGCACAAGTTCCCTCCACTATCCCTGATCGGCCCTACTCTCACTCTGATCATCCTCTTATTTCTCACATAAGTGGGATTTTCCCTAATTGTTCCCACCAGAGCTTTTTCATGCCCCTATATAACTCTCCTCACTCCATTTTTGAGTTCCTTCCTGGCTACCTTGTTACCCTCTAGAGCCGTGCCAGATCCTTGCTTCCTCAACCTGATGTAAGCTCCTTTCTTCCTCTTGACTAGAGGCAGTTGCCTTGGCCTTCCCCTCCCTGATCACTCGGTGGAGACCTCTGCTAGGATGGAAGTCGACTGGTGAAGAAGGATTTGGGATAAAGATTGGGAGCGATCTGAATATGAAGAGTAACATGGGCAGCACTTTCATTTTAATCGTACCTTCCCGCAAGCGAGAGCAGGAGTGAGTCCCATCTTTATAGGTCCCTCTTCACCTCCTCCAGCAGGCTGATCAGGTTCCACTTGCGCAGTCTTGTCCAGTTGTGAGCTATCTTGACTAGCTCCACTTCTCTTGTCATCCAAGGCTCCTTCACCTGACCATTCCTTCCTTGTCTCAGTGGGACTAACTATCCAGCACTCGCAGCAAGTGCTCCTTAAACACCCCTTACGTTACTGTTGTGCATTTCCCCGAGAACATCTGTTCCTAATTTATGCTCATCAGCTCCTGTCTAATAGCAGTATAATTTCCCCTCCCCCAATTAGATATCTTTGCATACTGTCTGTTCCTATCCCTCTCCATGACTATGGTAAAGGTTAAGGAGTTGTGGTCACAGTCACTGAAATGCTCTCCCACCAAGACATCTGACACCTGGCCTGATTCGTTGCCAAGCACCAAATCCAATATGGCCTCCCCCCTAGTCGGTCTATCTACATATTGGGTCAGGAATCCTTCCTGTACACACCTGACAAAATCTGCTCCATCCAAACCATTTGCACTTAGGAGGTTCCAGTCAATATTAGGGAAGTTGAAGTCACCCATGACAACAACTCTGTTACTTCTGCACCTTTCCAAGATCTGCCGCCCAATCTGTTCCTCCATCTCTCTGCTTCTATTGGGGGGTCTATAGAAAATTCCCGATAAAGTGACTGCTCCGTTCTTGTTTCTGACTTCCACCCATGCTGACTCAGTCGACAAACCCTCCTCGACTACCTCCCTTTCTGCAGCTGTGATGCACTCTCCAATTAACAGTGTCACTCCCCCTCATTTACCTCCCTCCCTATTCTTCTTAAAACATCTCAACCCCGGAACATCTAACAACCACTCCTGCCCCTGTGAAATCCATGTCTCCGTAATGGCCATAACATCGTAGTTCCAGTACGGATCCATGCTCCAAGTTCATCTCCCTTATTCCTGATACTCCTTGCATTGAAACAGACACACTTTAACCCATCCCACTGAGTGCAACTTTGCCCTATCAACTGTCTATCCTTCCTCACAGACTCACTGCATACTATTTCTGCCCATTCAACAGCTACCCTAACCTCTGATCCGTAGCTCTGGTTCCCATCCCCCTGTAAATTAGTTTAAACCATCCCGAAGAGCTCTAGCAATCCTCCTGCCCAGGATGTTGGTGCCACTCCAGTTTAGGTGTAACCCGTCCTTCATGGACCAGGGAAAGAGAAGACCATTCTCATCCTCTGTAATCGATGCTGCAATACTATTCTCTCCATCACTATAAATAATATGTTCTCTTTTTTACTATTCACAATATTTTATTCACCAATATTCTAAATATGGAAATGCTGGGACTATGGTCCCAGGCGCTGTGACATCTGTGATAGATATGTTGTTCCTGTTGTTTTTATTCTGGTTTGTAAATGTTGATATAAAGTGTTACAACTCCAATAAAAATATATATTTTTTGAATTTGCCTGGCCAGCTGGGAGTGCATATCGGGTGCAATTCAGCGCTGGTGGGTGAACATTTCCCAAATGGAGAATTTTGCCCACGATTTGGTGGATCAATTAATAGATATAGCTGGTGTGAACTGTGGGACTGACCACGTGGACTGGAATTTTATTTTCCGGCCCTGTACGTTTATACGCTCCTTAGATCTGGATTTTAGAGAGGTTGAATCTCGCATGCAAAAGTATTCGTAAAATCGCTCCAAAAGACAAAAGGGAACGATTTGTGTTCAACAATTCTATAATTTGTGATTAATTTTGCTTTTATTTTGCCAGATTCCTCATTTTGAGTCTTGATCATTAAAAGTTTGCAAGAAGGGAATTGGTGATTGAAAGCAATTTCAAATGTATTATTAACAACTCATTGCTTCTGTGTTTCTTTTTCTGTTTACATTATGGTAAATTTTGCTCACTGTTAATGATTAGATTTCTGATCGATTACTATTCTATTTATAGTAACTGTCTCCAAGAAATTTCCATTAAAGAATATGTGCTGATAAATTATGACCCTGAATTTTTGATGGATTGTAAATAGAGTGTGGGCTGCTTTCATGGCTTTTTTATTTTTAGTATAATAAGTGCAGATGATGCCATCAACTGGTATATTTTAATATAGGGCTGGATTCTTCCGCCTGGCCCGCCACAAGATCGCCACAGGCGGCATGCGGACAATGGAAAATTCCATTGTCCTTGGGCGGAATTCTCCAGTCGCCGGGCGTGAGCGGCTGGAGAATCCCGCCCATGGTATGAGGGGGTTTAATAACATGAGTAAGAATATGCTTAACATTTCCTCATGGTTCTTCTCACTTCCCCAAAACTTTATCGGTAACTTGGTGAAAATTCCGATAATGTGCGTAAACAGCGGGATGCGACCAGCCAGTCAAAAGTCCATTTACTTCTGCGGGACCAGAAGAATCCAGTGAATGGGCATCCCAGAAAATCCAAGCCAGGGTTTCTGCTAAACCTCTGCTGAAGGTATCTTGCCAAAGTAGAAGAAATCTTGAGGGAATTCCAATTACAGTCATCAATATGCTGTTCCTTCACTATAAACAGTATAGGTAAATTTAAATATAAATGTCATAAAATTAGCAGAAGTGGACATGACAAAAACATTAATGATATCATAGTTGCAATTAGTTAAATTTTAAAATTATTCTTGATGATGAGAGCTGCTATTAAAGGAATTATATTATTTTGTAGAAAGCTGCAACTCTGCTACAGAAGGCTGAAGCTGAGGAGAAGATGCTATATTTGTTAAGCACACAACAGCCAACAACAGATAACAGAAAACTTGGTGTTGTACCAGCCCCCATCCTGCTGTCCAGATCACACAATTCTATGATATTCAAACCAGCTCATTTTACTTCATCTGAAAAGGTTGACAAACTTTTAAAGTATTCTTTTAGATGACATGTTAATTTATATTTTTGCCAGTGCAAAAATGGATATCACTATTTTCAAAATGGTTATAATATAATATTTCAACATTTTTAGGACTAGTACTGATAAGATTCAATAATTGTCGGAAACGGTAGAATAGTGATAATTTGACTGGATTAATAATCTAGAGACCTGGATCCTGATCATAACAGCTGGTGGAATTTAAATTGACTTAATTTATAAATCTGGACTAGAAAACAAGTCTCCTTAATGGTTACCATGAACTGATGTAAAAGTCCATCTGGTTCACAATGTCCTCCAGGGAAGGAAATGTGTTGTTCCAACCTGGCCTGGCCTAGGGGTGTCTCCAGATACCCAGCAATGTGGTAGACTCTCTTAACTATCCTCCTAAATGGCCGAACCAGCTATTCAGTTGTATCACTACAGAAAAGTTGAAAAAAAAACTGATCAGTTAGTGGTACAACTGCCTCTGAATCACAAGCTTCCAGGTTTGGAGTGCAATAATCAAGACTCACATTCTGGTTCAGTATTGAGGGAGTGAGTGCTGCACTGTTGGAGGTGCTATGTTTTGGACAAATTGTTACTCTGAGACTGCTCAGGTGGATGTAAAAGGTTGCATGGCACTGTTCTCAAGAAGAGCAGTGGACTTCTCAAAGAACAAAGAACAAAGAACAAAGTTGTGTTTACTACATTAAAACACTGACTACATGTTATATAGTACCTCATTAGTTCTAAAGCATTTCGAGTCGTCCGGTGGTTGTGAAAAGTGTTTTTTAAAGCAAGGTCTTCCTTTTTAAAATTGAATTTAAAAGAAGCGCAGAGGATAGCAATGGCACATAATGTACTCTGGGTAAGGGACGTAATGCCATCACTCACTTGACTTGGTAGTACCAATATTGACTGAGCTGGCTAAGGACACATTTGCTGGGATGTGTCTGTGGCAGGTGGCAAGAGATCTTGTCCTCACCGATCTACCTGTCACAGATACATCTGTACATGATGATATTGATAGATGTGATCACCGCACAGTCCTTGTGGAAATAATGTCCAGTCTTCACATTGAGGATACCCTTTACCATGTGTGGCACTACCAACAGATAAATGGGATAGATCAGGAACAGATATGACAGTTCAAAACTGGGCATTATTAATATGCTGTGGGATAGCAGCAGCAGCAGAACTGTATTCAATCACAACCTGTAATCTCATGGCTTGCCATATCCCCCATTCTACTCTTAACATCAAGCCATGAGATCAATCCTAGTTCATCTGATTTGTTGAAGAGTCACACTGTTTCTTGTACTGCTCACAGATTTGACTGACCCCCTGAAGAGGACTCTGTGCTTGATCAGGTCCCTGATGACAGCAAGTGACTGCTCTAAAGCCCTGTGGCCAACTGTCAGCAGCAAAGTGAAAGGCAAATTATGTTCCTTTGCTGCTGACCAGAAAATCTGAGCCAAAGTTTTTGAATTAATTTAATTTAGATTTTTATTGGTGATGGTGGTGAGGTTGCACCGTTTCTTCGGCAAGTGGGCGCGAGAAACCAGGAGGTGTACCTGGTAAGGGGGTGAACTGCGGATCTACCAGGATCTGGGTGTAGAGTTGGCGAAAAGGAGAGCCAGGTACAACCGGCTAAAGGCTGTCCTCTTCAAGAAGGGAGTGAAGATTGGGTTGTTGTACCCTGCCCGCTTGTGGGTGACTCATCAGAAGCAAGAGTTTTATTTTGACTCGCCGGAGGAGGCGTAGACTTTATGAGGGACCATGGGCTGGAGGAGTGTGAGGACACTGAACTTTGAGAGTAGCTTTGTGTTTATGGAAAAAGGTCTGGGATGGGTATTTTGGGGTGGAATTTGACGGGGAAGCAGCGATGGTGAGTGTGCTTTTCGTTCTTCTTTGTTTGTTGGTGGTTAGGGGGGGGATTGGAGGGGGATAGGGAGATTGGTTGCCTTGGGCGGGGGCCACCATGCGAGCTAGGTGGGCTAGTTAATGGAATTAAAGTGATGGTTGTCAGGAGGAAGGCATTGGGGGGGAGGGGGGGGGAGTTGGATCTTTGTTTGAGGGTGGAAGGGGGCGGGAAGAGGGGAGAGTTGCTGACATGGGTGTGCTCGATGTGGCACAATTGGGAAGAGAGGGATGTGTTGGATATCCAAGGGTGGGCCTGGAGGGGCTTGTGAAGCGTCTGGAGGCTGGCCCAAGAAGGGGTATGGCTGATCAGCAGGGGAGGGAGGCGGGGAGCCCGTCGACCAAGCTGGTCACGTGGAATGTCCGAGCGTTGAATTGGCCAGTATAGCTGAGACACACATTTCCCAAGTCCCTCCATCTCCTCTCGTTGATCCCGCCTAAACTGAACTAAACTGACTCCCCCTACCCAACTCATTCCCTAAACCTCCACCTTATTGTCTCTGCTAACAGTTTAGTTTTCCCTAAAGAAGTTGATAAACGGCTGCCACCTCCGGACGAACCCTAACATTCTTCTCAGGGCAAACTTGATTTTCTCAAGCCTGAGAAACCCAGCCATGTCGCTAATCCATACCCTCGATTTCGGGAGCTCCGAGTCCCTCCACGCTAATAAGATCCGTCTCCGGGCTACCAAGGAGGCAAAGGCGAAAATATCCGCCTCTCTCGCCCCCCTGGACTCCCGGGTCTTCCGACACTCCGAAGATCGCCACCTCTAGACTCGGTGCCACCCTTGTTTTTAGCACCGTAGACGTGACATTGGCAAATCCCTGCCAAAATCCCCTAAGTTTCAGACATGCCCAAAACATGTGGCCATGATTAGCGGGTCCTCCTGCACACCTCACACACCTGTCCTCGAGCCCAAAAAACCTGCTCATCCGAGCCACCGTCATGTGTGCCCGGTGAACCACCTTGCATTGAGCCTGGCACATGATGAGGACATGTTGGGCGGGATTCTCCACTCCCGCGCCGAAGTGGCCACGCCGTCGTGAACGCCGTTAAGGTTCACGATGGCGCGATACGGCCCCGATCCCGACCGATTCAGGCCCCGACAATGGGCCAGGATCGGGCCACGTCATCTACACGCGCCAGGTCTTGTCGCCCGCGTAAAGGCGCCGCCGCATAGATGACGCGGCCGGCGCTGCATAACGGATGTCATCCGCGCATGCGCGGGTTGGCCGGCGCCAACCCACGCATGCGTGGTTGCCGTCCTCTCTAAGTCCGCCCCGCAAGAAGATGCCGGACGGATCTTACGGGGCCGTGGAAGAAAGGAGGTCCTCCTTCAGAGAGGACGGCCCGATGATTGGTGGGCACCGATCGCGGGCCACCCCACATTTGAGGTACCCCCCAGTGCCGGATCCCCCCTCGCCCCCCCCCCCCCCCCCCCCCCCGCAGGCCGTCCCCCCAGCGTTCACGCACCGTTCACAATGGCAGCGACCAGGTGTGGACGGCGCCGGGGGGAACCCGCCGTTTTGGCCTGGCCACTCGGCCCATCCGGGCCTGAGAATAGCGGGGGTGCCGGAGAATCGCCATTTTGGGGGTCTCCGCCGATTCTCTGGCCTGCGGCCCGCGGAACTCGACCGGGCCGTTCCCGCCACTTGGGAAATTTTGGCGGCCCAGGCGATTCTCCCAACCGGCTCAGGAGTGGAGAATCTCGCCCGTTGACTCTGTTCAGAGCATCCTCCCACAGACCTGCCTCTGGCTCCGTTCCCAGCCCGTCTTCTCACTTGTGCTTCACCGCCCCTATCTGGATTCTCTCCCACTCCATAAGTTCTTTATAAATTTCTGAGATCTTCCCCTCCCCCACCCCCGTATTTGAAACTGCCTTATCCTGTATCCCCTGTGGCGATCGAAGCGGAAAGGTCGAAACCTGCCTTCGAACAAAGTCCCTCACCTACAGATATCGAAACCCATACCCACCCGGCAATTCAAACTCCTCCTCCAAACCTTGCAAAGAAAGCTCCCATCGATAAACCTATCCCCCCAGCCTCTCAATACGTGCTCTCTGCCACCTCCAAAACCCCCCATCTAACCACCCCGGGACAAACCGGGAATTGCCACAAATTGGAGCCCACAGCGACGCTCCCCCCACTCCCATATTCCTCCGCCACTGTCCCCAAACTCTCAGAGCCGCCACCACCTTATAGACTACCGGGCCGGCGAGAACGGCAGAGGTGCCGTTACCAGTGCTCCTAAACTTGTGCCTCTACGAACTTCCGGGTGCGGCGATGACCAGCTGAGTCGCACGTTTCGGCAGCTCCCTGTGAAACGGACTTTTGGGCTCTTGATAGGAGCCCCAACGGCAATTTTGACGGCTAAAAACACTGTGCGGTAAACCAGAAGGGAGTCCCCCCTGGATACGGATGGAAAAAGGAGGAGAGAGTGGCCAGATTGCAGTGGATCCTTTAGAACAGCGGCAAGGAAGGCAAGCAAAAACCAAGATGGCGTCGGAAGGTGGCAGTTTAACATGGGGCCCTGAACAACAAGAGTTCTTGAAATGCTGTGTGGAAGAGATCAAAAAGGAAATGAAGAAAGAGCTGTTGGCCCCGATACTACAGGCGATCGAAGGGCTAAGGGAGGAACAAAAGACCCAGGAGCGGGAGCTTCGGGTCGTGAAGGCAAAGGCAGCCGAGAATGAGGACGATATACAGGGCCTGGTGGTGAAGACGGAGACGCAGGAGGCACATCAGAAACGATGTGTGGAAAGGTTGGAGGCACTGGAAAACAACGCAAGGAGGAACAACCTGAGGATTCTTGGTCTTCCTGAAGGTGTGGAGGGAGCGGACGTCGGGGCATATGTGAGCACGATGCTGCACTCGTTAATGGGAGCGGAGGCCCCGGCGGGTCTGTTGGAGGTGGAGGGAGCATACCGAGTGATGGCGCGAGGACCGAGAGCAGGAGAAATTCCCAGAGCCATAGTGGTGAGATTCCTCCGTTTTAAGGATAGAGAAATGGTCCTTAGATGGGCGAAGAAAACTCGGAGCAGTAAATGGGAGAACGCGGTGATCCGCGTTTATCAAGACTGGAGTGCGGAGGTGGCGAGAAGGAGGGCGAGCTTTAATCGGGCCAAGGCGGTGCTTCATAAAAAGAAGATAACATTTGGAATGCTGCAACCGGCAAGACTGTGGGTCACATATCAAGGGAGGCACCACTACTTTGAGACGGCGGATGAAGCGTGGACTTTTATTGTGGAAGAAAAACTGGAATGAGCGGGTTATTAAAAAGAACGTTCGAACAAAGTGGTGGGGCGAATGTGGGGGGGAAAGAGGAGTTTTATGTACTAATCCTGCGATGTGGTAACTTTTCTCTCTCCCACAGGTGGTGATGGGGGGAGGAGGGGAGGTGGAGGAGATGGGGCGTTGGCCATTGGGGGCGGGGCTAAGGGAGAAGCGCGGGCTTGGTTCCCGCGCTATGAGAATCATGGCGGGAATAGAGAAGCAGGAAGGAGGGGGCGTCGCACGGTGCGAGCCGAGGTCACGGGGGGAAGCCGAGGTCAGCCAGAGTTTGCTGACTTCTGGGAGCAACATGGGGGGAGTAATTACGCTAGCGGGGGATCTAGCGGGGGGGGGGGGGGTGGGATGAGGGAATTACTGGGTTGCTGCTGCTGGGGAGAGGGGGGAGCTGGTATGGGAGAGGATGGGCGGGGGGGCACCGCCTGGGGGAGATACAGCTGCGTGGGAACCGGGTGAGGAGCTGGAAAAAGGTGATGGCTAATCGACAAGGGGGGGGGGGGTAGGAAGCCCCCCAACTCGGCTGATCACGTGGAACGTGAGAGGGCTGAACGGGCCGATAAAGAGGGCACGGGTACTCGCACACCTTAAGAAACTTAAGGCAGATGCGGTTATGTTACAGGAAACGCACCTGTAACTGATAGACCAGGTTAGGCTACGCAAAGGATGGGTGGGGCAGGTGTTCCATTCGGGGCTAGATGCGAAAAACAGGGGGGTGGCTATATTAGTGGGGAAGCGGGTAATGTTCGAGGCAAAGACTATAGTGGCGGATAACGGGGGCAGATACGTGATGGTGAGTGGCAAACTACAGGGGGAGACGGTGGTTTTGGTAAACGTATATGCCCTGAACTGGGATGATGCCAATTTTATGAGGCGGATGCTAGGACGCATTCCGGACCTAGAGATGGGAAAGCTGATAATGGGGGGAGATTTTAATACGGTGTTGGAACCAGGGCTGGGTAGGTCGAAGTCCAGGACTGGAAGGAGGCCGGCAGCAGCCAAGGTACTTAAAGATTTTATGGAGCAGATGGGAGGTGTAGACCCGTGGAGATTTAGCAGACCTAGGAGTAAGGAGTTCTCGTTTTTCTCCTATGTCCATAAAGTCTACTCGCGAATAGACTTTTTTGTGCTGGGTAGGGCATTGATCCCGAAGGTGAGGGGAACGGAGTATACGGCTATAGCCATTTCGGATCACGCTCCACACTGGGTGGACTTGGAGATAGGGGAGGAAACAGGAGGGCGCCCACCCTGGAGAATGGACATGGGGCTAATGGCAGATGAGGGGGTGTGTCTAAGGGTGAGGGGGTGCATTGAAAAGTACTTGGAACTCAATGATAATGGGGAGGTCCAGGTGGGAGTGGTCTGGGAGGCGTTGAAGGCGGTGGTTAGAGGGGAGCTGATATCAATAAGGGCACATAAAGGGAAGCAGGAGAGTAAGGAACGGGAGCGGTTGCTGCAAGAACTTTTGAGGGTGGACAGACAATATGCGGAAGCACCGGAGGAGGGACTGTACAGGGAAAGGCAAAGGCTACACGTAGAATTTGACTTGCTGACTACAGGCACTGCAGAGGCACAATGGAGGAAGGCACAGGGTGTACAGTACGAATATGGGGAGAAGGCGAGCAGGTTGCTGGCACACCAATTGAGGAAAAGGGGAGCAGCGAGGGAAATAGGGGGAGTGAGGGATGAGGAAGGAGAGATGGAGCGGGGAGCGGAGAGAGTGAATGGAGTGTTCAAGACATTTTATAAAAAATTATATGAAGCTCAACCCCCGGATGGGAGGGAGAGAATGATGGGCTTCTTGGATCGGCTGGAATTTCCCAAGGTGGAAGAGCAGGAAAGGGTGGGACTGGGAGCACAGATCGAGGTAGAAGAAGTGGTGAAAGGAATTAGGAGCATGCAGGCGGGAAAGGTCCCGGGACCGGATGGATTCCCAGTCGAATTCTATAGAAAATATGTGGACTTGCTCGCCCCGTTACTGACGAGGACCTTTAATGAGGCAAAGGAAAGGGGACAACCGCCCCCGACTATGTCTGAAGCAACGATATCGCTTCTCTTAAAGAAGGAAAAGGACCCGCTACAATGCGGGTCCTATAGACCTATTTCCCTCCTAAATGTAGATGCCAAGGTCCTGGCCAAGGTAATGGCAATGAGAATAGAGGAATGTGTCCCGGGGGTGGTCCACGAGGACCAAACTGGGTTTGTGAAGGGGAGACAGCTGAACACGAATATACGGAGGTTGTTAGGGGTAATGATGATGGCCCCACCAGAGGGAGAAACGGAGATAGTAGTGGCGATGGATGCCGAGAAAGCATTTGATAGAGTGGAGTGGGATTATTTGTGGGAGGTGTTGAGGAGATTTGGTTTTGGAGAGGGGTATGTTAGATGGGTGCAGCTGTTGTATAGGGCCCCAGTGGCGAGCGTGGTCACGAATGGACGGGGATCTGCATATTTTCGGCTCCATAGAGGGACAAGGCAGGGATGCCCTCTGTCCCCATTATTGTTTGCACTGGCGATTGAGCCCCTGGCGATAGCGTTGAGGGGTTCCAAGAAGTGGAGGGGAGTACTTAGGGGAGGAGAAGAGCACCGGGTATCTTTGTATGCGGACGATTTGCTACTATACGTGGCGGACCCGGCGGAGGGGATGCCAGAAATAATGCGGATACTTGGGGAGTTTGGGGATTTTTCAGGGTATAAATTGAACATGGGGAAAAGTGAGTTGTTTGTGGTGCATCCAGGGGAGCAGAGTAGAGAAATAGAGGACCTACCGTTGAGGAAGGTAACAAGGGACTTTCGTTACCTGGGGATCCAGATAGCTAAGAATTGGGGCACATTGCATAGGTTAAATTTAACGCGGTTGGTGGAACAGATGGAGGAGGATTTCAAGAGATGGGATATGGTATCCCTGTCAATGGCAGGGAGGGTGCAGGCGGTTAAGATGGTGGTCCTCCCGAGATTCCTCTTTGTGTTTCAGTGCCTCCCGGTGGTGATCACGAAGGCTTTTTTAAAAAGGATTGAAAAGAGCATCATGGGTTTTGTGTGGGCCGGGAAGACCCCGAGAGTGAGGAAGGGATTCTTACAGCGTAGCAGGGATAGGGGGGGGCTGGCACTACCGAGCCTAAGTGAGTATTATTGGGCCGCTAATATTTCAATGGTGAGTAAGTGGATGGGAGAGGAGGAGGGAGCGGCGTGGAAGAGATTAGAGAGGGCGTCCTGTAGGGGGACTAGCCTACAGGCTATGGTGACAGCCCCATTGCCGTTCTCACCGAGGAACTACACCACAAGCCCGGTGGTGGTGGCTACACTGAAGATTTGGGGACAGTGGAGACGGCATAGGGGAAAGACTGGAGCCTTGGGGGGGGTCCCCGATAAGAAACAACCATAGGTTTGCCCCGGGGGGAATGGATGGGGGATATGGAATGTGGCAAAGAGCAGGAATAACGCAACTGAAAGATCTGTTTGTGGATGGGAAGTTCGCGAGTCTGGGAGCGCTGACCGAGAAATATGGGTTGCCCCAAGGGAATGCATTCAGGTATATGCAACTGAGGGCTTTTGCGAGGCAACAGGTGAGGGAATTCCCGCAGCTCCCGACACAAGAGGTGCAGGACAGAGTGATCTCAAAGACGGGTGGGGGATGGTAAGGTGTCAGATATATATAGGGAAATGAGGGACGAAGGGGAGACTATGGTAGATGAACTAAAAGGGAAATGGGAAGAAGAGCTGGGGGAGGAGATCGAGGAGGGGCTGTGGGCAGATGCCCTAAGCAGGGTAAACTCGTCGTCCTCGTGTGCCAGGCTAAGCCTGATTCAGTTTAAGGTATTACACAGGGCACATATGACTGGAGCACGGCTCAGTAACTTTTTTGGGGTGGAGGATAGGTGTGCGAGGTGCTCGAGAAGCCCAGCGAATCATACCCATATGTTTTCGTCATGCTCGGCACTACAGGGGTTTTGGATGGGGGTGACAAAGGTGCTTTCAAAAGTAGTAGGAGTCCGGGTCGAACCAAGCTGGGGGTTGGCTATATTTGGGGTTGCACAAGAGCCGGGAGTGCAAGAAGGCGAGAGAGGCCGATGTTTTGGCCTTTGCGTCCCTAGTAGCCCGGCGCAGGATATTGCTAATGTGGAAAGAAGCCAAGCCCCCGGGGGTGGAGACCTGGATAAATGACATGGCGGGGTTTATAAAGCTAGAGCGGATTAAGTTCGTCCTAAGGGGGTCGGCTCAAGGGTTCACCAGGCGGTGGCAACCGTTCGTCGAATACCTCGCAGAAAGATAGACGGAATGGGAAAAAGAAGGCAGCAGCAGCAGCCCAGGATCGGGGGGGGGGGGGGGGGGGGGGGGGGGGGGGGGGGGGGGGGGGGGGGGGGGGGAGGAGGAACCAGAAGGACTCTCAGGGTTGTTAATATATACTGTATAGTATGTATAGGTCGTTGCTACAGATAATTATATATTGGACTGTTAAATTATATTTTTGGAGAGTGTTACTTGTGACAAGGCAGTTGCCAATTAGGGCTAGTTTTCATTTTTGTTATTTATTATTTATTCATTTTTTTGTTTTTGTTTATAAAATAGGTCATTGTTATTTGTGTTGTTATAATATTGTGTAGAGGATGCACAATGTACTGTGTTGGTTGACCAAAAATTTTCAATAAAATATTTAATTAAAAAAAAAACCTGTGCCCCTACATGATGCCACTCTACCCGCTCCCATACCTACCCCTCCCCACTACTCACTTCCAGATCATGGCTATATTTGCCGCCAAGTAGTAATTCCTAAAATTTGGATGGGCCAACCCCCCCCCCCCCTCCCCGGCTCCACTCCAACAGCACTTTGCTTCCTCACGGGGTTTTCCCACCCACACAAACCCAGAGATCACCGCATTAACCAGCTTGAAAAAGACTTCTGGTCAACTCCACCTTCACGTGCGCAAGGCTCAGCCTGACGCAACTAAAAGTGGTACATAGAGCCCACTTAACAAGAACGTATATGAGTAGGTTCTTCCCGGAGGTGGAGGATAGACGTGAAGGGTGCCAAGGAGGCCTGGCCAACCACACCCACATGTTCTGGTCTTGCCCCAGACTTGCAGGGTACTGGACAGCCTTCTTCGAGGCAATGTCCAAAGTGGTGGGGATGAGGGTGGAGCCATGCCCGAAATTGGCGGTCTTCGGGGTATCAGACCAGCCAGATCTATTCCTGGGGAGGAGGGTGGACGCCCTTGCCTTTGTCTCCCTGATCGCCCGCCGTAGAATCCTGTTCGGCTGGCAGTCAGTAGCACCACCCCAAAGCTGCAGACTGGTTGTCCGACCTCTCAGAATCTCTCCAAATGGAGAAAATCAAACTCGCCATCCGAGGGTCAGACGATGGCTTCCACAGAATGTGGGAGCCATTCATTCCATTGTTCTGGGACTTATTTGTGGCCAACGAACAAGCAGAAGAATAGCCAGGTAGCCAAACATCAGGGGAAAGTAGCCAAGGCATGAGAGGGAAGGATAGACCGGGGGCCGACGGCAGTTAAACCTAAGAGGAAAGAAAGGCGAACCACAGGAGGGGGTAGGGGGCAGAAGGTGGGGGAAGGGGGGGAAGAGTGAACAGACAGGGAACAATAGA